>NW_017731410.1:917931-934623 GCF_001890085.2 Hipposideros armiger
TGGCAACCCACTGCAGCAGGGGCTGCAGCCTATGCCGTCGCCGGCGACTCACGGCAGCCCAGCTCCAGGTTGAGCTGTTGTTCAGCATCTTAGCTATGGAGGACAGTGTCACTGGCCCTCATATGTGGGATCCAAACCAGGACCCTCTGGCGTCCCAAGCCAGTTCTTAACCATCGTGCCACTCAGCCGGCCCCATTTGAGGAGTTTTATGAAATGCATTTCAGAACTGTCACCCCCAAGGTCCAAAGGCAGAGGTGGTATTTATCAGTGTCTGTCACACATTGGTCAAGGGTGACTACACTGGCATTAATTTCAGGAAAATTCAGGTTGCACGTGCATAAGTGCTGGCAGGTTATCATAGGCATCCAGCTAAGACATCAGAGAAGCGTAGCGCAGTAAATGACAGGTAAGCAGCACAAGCCTAAGGCAAACTCCTGCCTGGGTGCATGTGCACCAAGCCAGCTGAAGGTTACTTAGGTTCTGTCATTGCTGTAGAACACTGGCTGAAATACAAGGTGGAGCAGAGAGAATGTTGAAGGATCCAATACACATGGTGAGAGCTAAGAATCAAGGTTGATGTAGAAGCAGGAGAAGGAACCTTTTTAATCCAACTAGGGCTTTAAGGAAGACTTCTGAGATAATATTATACCCAGATAAAGAAGAATAAAAATTTAAAAGGATGGTATTGGGTTCTTAAAATGGAATTGAACCTTAAGGATTATGGTTAAGAATATCAGGCTTTAATTACCCCAAGCTACAAACTCAGAAGAACCACCAGCTCTTGAGATCAGTCATAGGACTTACTGAGATGGGAGCCATTTCACAATACCAGTTTCACACCAGCCATTGTCCATGTAAGGCAAAAGAGTTACCTCTTGATCGATTATGGTCTTCATGAAGAGGGGCAGTGTTTACTTCTAAACTCCCTGTAAAAGAGAAGTGCTTCCGTCTTTCAGGGCAAGTGGCCAAGGGTCCAAAAGAATCACTTGGTTGTATATGTATTTATGTATTGGATCTGAAAAGAGGATTAGGAGAGAAGTCATGGTGGGACACTTTTAGAAATGAAGTCCAACACTACTTCACTCTTGAGGACTCCTTCATCCTTGAGTTCTAAGTTGCTCAGAAAATAAGATACTGGATTTTGAAGGTTATAGTAAACCCAGAACTTGAGAGAGGGGAGAGGAATTGTGGGAGTCACTGGAAGTTAGATGAGCTTGGGTGCTATTGTCTAAGGGGACAGCCACAGCATGGAGCCAAGAAGCACATTCATCAGAAGAATGTGACCTCAGACATCTGGCTAGTTGGTTGGTGGGGGGGTGGCAGTCACAAAATGTTTGGGGTGTTGATGAGGAAAGACCTCTCCTCCATGGGTCCCATTGGAAACATCTATCCACACCAAGCCCATAAACAAGCTGGAACAACAATATAGTCAGCCATTTAAGTAGATGACTACACGACTACAGCTTTGCCTTCTTTTGCCAAAACTAGAAGAAGGAACTCAAGGAGGAAGGATTAGTGAAGGTGTACATGTGTGCACAAGAGAAAGAACACAAGCAAACTACCACCCTCACCCCGTCACTTGAATCAGCCTGTACTAGGGGACTTGAATCAAATATGAAATTAAAATTTTAAAACAAACAGTACCAACCTTTAAGCACTTAAATGAGGCTGTTTGAATAAACAAAAGTTAATGAAAAGCTATAGAAATGATCTAAGATGGCACATTAAGAGAACCCGTTAAATACCAAGAAAAGGGAGATCTACTAGAGCTCAGTTAGCATCAGTTATTACAAAATAAGCTCATATTATATCCCAATGACTCCTTAGTAAAGCTAATATTTATTTAATCCTTACTATATGTTCAACCTTTACTACTCATAAAAGTAAACCTTCACATTGATAATTGCATCTAAATATAAGAATTACTTCTGAATTTATTTTACAGATAAGGCAACTGAGGTTTAGAGAGGTTAAGTAACTTTACAAAGAACCCACTGTAGAGTCAAGGTTTAAAATCCACCTGCATGCCCGACTTCACAGTGCACCCTCTTAACTACCATGTTTTGACATCATTTTGGGAAGGACATTGCAAGCAAAGAGAAGAGGATGAGCACTGCAGAGGGGCATGAAACAATATGACATATACCTATGGAGTTCCATAAAATTTAGCATTATGAAAGTATTAAAAGTGAGGTGGAGGATAAAGGGAGATAGCAGCACTGAGGCCCCAGTCAGTGAGTGGAAACACCTGGTTCAAATCATATGCAGTAGGCAATGGGGAAATTCAGAAGGGTTTTTAGGAAAAAGGAGTAATGTGATCAGACATATGATTTCTGCCAAGGTTAATTCTCTCCTATATCTATTAACTTCACTTTAGCCTGAGATTGAACTCTTAATCTTCACCTACCAACTCGAAAATTCCTTTTGGTAACAAGGAAAGCCAAGCAAAAAACAGCAGAAGGTTGAGGTTCAAAGCCACAACCACTACGAGAAAAACATCTTAAAGAACATCATAATAGTGTCTGCATTCAAGAAATAAGAGCCAGGACATTCTATTCTCAACCCTTAATTCAAAACCTCACAATTCATTTCTTTCCTAGAATCATTTTCCATGTGCATATATGGATAAGTAGTTTTTTAAAGACCTTCATAATTTAGCAGTTTTTGAAATTTGACTATGGCATTTATTTTTTTGCAGGAAATGGTTGGTCATGAGCTAATTTTCATGTTTATGCCTAGAATTTCATGTGACTAATTTAAAGGTCATACTTCTAAACTGTTATGAACATTTTTTTCTGTGGATTTTTTGACATTAAAAATGAAATATAATCTCATAACACTCTAAAATTCTTTTACCCTGGGGATTTTACTTCATACCATAGGCAGTTTCACATCTTGAGAGTATGGAATTTCAAGTCCAATTCTTAGAAGAAAATCAGCAAATATTGTGAAATTGATTATAATGTTACCCAACATCCATAGCATGTAAACTCTCTTAAGCATCGTATGGAACAATGACTACCCGATTCAGGACACTGGAAAAAAGCCAAAATGTAATAATCTCTGAATCTGAATCCGAATTCTTATTTTTAAAAGAAGACATTTTTAATAATAAGAAATAAACCTAAAAGGAGATATAAAATAAAGTTATAAAAATAAAGCAGACACTTTATGTTTAGTATTCATATATAACCTAATATAATTTCAAGTTGCTAAAACATGCTTTCACATTTTCTACTGCTTTTACATATAGAATTAAAGAAAGACACAAACAGAAATGAAAGGAATCTCTCATCTAAATACACTGAGATATTTGTAATTTTCTAGGCACCATAAAATGCATGGCATTCTAGCTATAGTGTTGAAATCATAAAGTAATATCTTTTAGATGACATGCTAAATCAAAGTTTTCCAGAGATTAAAGATTACATGGTAAATCAGGCAAAGAGAAGGGGTAATAAATCCAGGATCCTGAAAAATGTCTATAGAACTCTTCTTATCCCCTCCCTAAAGCAAAGGCCTCAATATAATATTAACTTGCAAAAAGATTTTCTGTTCCAAAAAAGCTGCCAAGAGATTATTCAATATTTAGTATTGTAATACACATTTATAATTTGCAATTTATGGAATGCTACAGTTTCATAGTTACATTACAATTCAATTTTATTTCTTTACATAGCATACTAAATGGACATGGGTTTGTTTCATCCTATAGAATATGGAAATTTTCAGTATGATAGTAAAGTATTAAAGAATAATGATTAAAAGAGAAGTTGAAATTGTATGACTCTTGTAGGAATCTTCAGAAAGGAATTATTTTTATTTATTTATTTTTTTAGGAATTATTTTATTTTTTATGCCTTATAATACAAGGTAAAAATCATGACAAGCATGGTTTGTGTTTACATAATATGAAAGAGAATGCTTTGAACAATAAAATATTTGGAACTCACAGTCAAAAACTTTTTTCCATTTAGTACCACTAGTTTAGTGAAGCAATTTAAGGAAGATGTAATAATAGTAATAATAATGTTTCCAACCTAGAAAAATTAATTCTGGTATAATAAGGAAGTCTGTGCTGAATATTTGTGGCTTCTTCATAATGACTGTTAATGCTAAAAGAGATTTCTTTTTGAATTAATGAAAACAGCCAATGAATTATTGTGAAATATTTAGCTCAAGTCTTCCCATTTTTAGCAAAAGGTAGATCAGTACAGGTCTCCTAAAATTCTCAATAAACTATTTTTTAAAGTTTTTTTGAAAAGCGTTGTTGAGGTGATAGGAAATAAGGAATATCCTCCAAGATAAGAAGCAATGAGAAAGCTCTAATTCAAAGGGCCAAATCAGATTTGGAGCCAGAGCATCCTGTGAGGACATGTGATAATCCGTAGTGTGCCCAAACTCCATTTTTATTAGGCACCATAGTGGTCAGAAGACAAACCTGGGACCCATGAATAGTGAAAGATTAAAACAGAAACCTGCCCAAAGTCAGGATTCCCAAAAGTAGTACCTTCATTGAGAAAACTAGAAAAACACCTGCCTCAAGGGGAACTAATTGGAAGAAACTTGTCTAATATTGGCTCTAGGTAGAAGAAAAATAACAAAATTTCTTCCCAGAAAATGCCTTCGAACAAAGCCCTCATTTAGGCCTGGCACCAAAATTCTTATATCCTCAGAATCTGCAAATTCCAAGCCCAACATTAAGATGAATGTAATCTGGTGTCAATAGTGTCCCCCACATGCATGGAGGAAGTATTGGGAGGATTGTAATATCAGCTCCAAGGAATTCCTACAGATAAAGCACCAAAGAACAGAAATTCAGAAAGAAGCATTGCAGAACACATGCAGAAACGAATGAAAGTGAGTCAACAGATACAGAAACTGCAGAAATATTCCCACAAAAAAACTGTGGATACTACCATGATCAGAAACAGAATGTGGAAGAAATGCTTAATATCTTTAAAGATTCTAAAGTGAGACAAAATAATGGGACTAAAAAATAAGATATTATAACAACAATGACAGCAACAACAAACCCAAGGTGGATTAGAAAAGAATAATTAAATAAGACTTCTAGAAAAGAAAAATACAATAATTAAAATTAATATATGAAAGATTAGCAGATTAAGCATAGTTGAAGACACAATTAGTGAAGTAGAAAACAAATATTAAAAAATAATGGACAATAGCACAGATATACAAAGAAATATATTATTTTTCAATGTATCCATCATGCAAGTAAAAGAAGATATTTTAAAATTTAAAACCCTTTGATAAACTCTGCTAATTTATAATCTTGGAAATAATGAAGTCAGTTTACAGAACTAGTTTTTAATATTAACATAAAAATATAGTATTTTTAATGTTAAAAGAGAATACTAGAGATTTCTGGTCAAGATGGCAGAGTGGGTAAATGCTGTGCTCACCTCCTCTCAGAATCACATCAATTACAAGTAAACTACAGAACAACGATCATTGAGAATAATCTGAAGTCCAGCTGAATTGAAGCCCTACAATGACAGACATACAGAAGAAGACAACTCAAGACTGGCTAAAGGGCAGAGGCATGGAAAGGGCTGGTCCCAAAACCACATGTGACTATTAAAAATTGGGAGGGAAACCTTGGCTGCAAAAGTACCCCCTGGAGAAATGAGGGATCCCAGCCCCATACCATGCCCCCCAGGGTTTCAGTGCTGGGGAGAGAAGTCCCTGCAGCTTCTGGTTGTGAAAAACAGCAGAGATTGTGGTTGAGTGAGATGGACAGCAGATAGAGTCCCAGGTGCTCCTCTTAAAGGGACCATGCACAGACGTACTCACTGACAGACTCACTCACTCTGAGCTCCAGTGCTGGGGCAGTGGCTTGAAAGGTGCCAGGTACATATGAGGAGGAACTTATTGTGTAGCTTCGAGTGAGGGCTAGAGGGGCAGCTTTCTCCTGGATGGAGGAGCTGACAGAAGCCATTGTTTCCGTGTTGAGACCTTCCTCCTCCCTGAGTGCAGAAGCAGGCAAACACAATATCTGAGTCTCCATCAAACTGGCTACCTACCTTTCATCTGTGTTGACCTAGTGATTCCAGGAGACCCTACCCCATCCAACTTTCGGTCACACCCAAGTCACTTCCAGTGGCTTTTCCATACAAATAACCTGTCTTACCTCATGCTGTGGACTTTCATAAAAATCTCTCAAAGGTTCACAAAACCCAAATAAGCAGCATCTGGCTTTGGCATGTCCCATACCTCTGGCTGAGCAGCGCTAAGCCCAGCACTAGCAACAGCAAGCCTTAGATTGCAGACTGACCTCCTGAGGCACCTCTAAGCCCAATGAGGGCAGTGACCATCTGTGGATTGCTTTGTGGCTCATGCCAGGAGGTCCTGGGCAGAGCACAGACTGCGGCTAAACTTGGCCTGGAGCAGGTTCCCTCCCAGGAGGCCCCAGGGCTTGTCCACCTGGTGGTCAGCTTAAGATCAAGTCAGAGCATCACCCAGCTGCCTGCAAGAATGACACACCCAAGGGCAGACTGGGCAGACACCAGAGCCCCGCTAAAGTGAACTGTGTTTTGTAGGGTCAGCCCTTGTACCACAGGTCCTCCACTATAGTCATGGCCAGTCCTCACAGCCAATCATCCTGAGGGTCAATCTCTCCCACTGATGTACAAACAGCAACCAAGGCTCAACTACAGGAGGACACACACAACCCATACAAGGGACACACTAGTAGTACCTGGTTCAGGTGACCAGGAAGACTGTGCCACTGAGCCCCATAGCACACCTACTACATAAGGTCACTCTAACTAAGACTGGGAGGCATAGAAGCCCTACCTAATACATAGAAACAAACAGAGGGAGACAGCCAAAATGGGGAGACAAAGAAACATGTCTCAAATGAAAGAACAGAACAAAGTTCCATAAAAAGAACTAAACAAAATGGAGACAAGCAATCTATCAGACACAGAGGTCAAAACACTGGTTATAAGGATGCTCAGTGATCTCAGGGAAAACTTCAACAAAGTGATAGGAAACATAAAAGTGGAGATAGAAAACATAAAAAGAGAAACAGAAATAAAGACTACAATAACTGAAATGAAGAATACATTAGAGGGAATCAAGTGTAGATTAGATGAAGCAGAGGATTGAATCAGCAATTTAGAAGATACGGTAGAAGAAAGCACCCAATCAGAAAAAAGAATCCTAAAACAATGACAAGCGTTTAAGGGGCCTCTGGGACAACATCAAGTGCAGCAACATTCACATTACAGGGGTTCCAGAAGAAGGAGAGAGAGAGCAAGGAATTCAAAACACATTTATGATATCTACAAGAAACTTTTAGATTAAAATCACTTTTTTAAATTACCAGATATTTTGAGATCTATATAAATGACGGCAGAGTAATAACAATTAAATTTAGTCAATTTCATATTCAAAATGTGTGTGTAGATATAAATTCTAGATATATGTTAAAGTATTCATTTTCTTCAGTTCTAAAGCAATTTTAAAATTGAGGCTCTACTATATATAATATAGGAAAAGAGGTTTTTTTTGTTTTTGTTCTTTTAAAGATTTTATTGGGGACTTGGGGAAGGGGAACAGCATTGGGGAATCCGGGAAGGGGAACAGACAAGTTGCTGTCCTTTTGTTCTTCAGTCTAGTTGTGGAGGACGTCGCTTCACTGGCCCGTGTTGGTATTATGATCATTGTGCTCTTCCAGGCTGAGGCAGTTGGTCACCAGCCATTGAACAGCCACTCACGGCAGCTCATGGCAGTTCTCGCCGGCTGCTGGCCACTCACACTGGCTGCCGGCCACTCACGGTAACTCACGGCAGCCCACTGCAGTCCCACTGCAGCTTACGCCATCACGGGCAACTCATGGCAGCCCAGCTCCAGGTCAAGCTGTTGTTCACCATCTTAGCTGTAGAGGGCGCAGCGTCACTGGCCCATGTGGAATTCAAACCAGCGGCCTGCTGCTCGGAGCTCTCGCTCCCGAGCCAACTCTTAACCAACTGAGCTACTCAGCTGGCCCCAAAAGAGGGTTTTTTTTTTGAGAAAATTATAATTCAATTATAAATCATTCAACAGTATGCAAAATATATAAAGAAAACCTGATCAGTAAATATGACTAGTCCTTAATTAGTCAATCCACATACATTAAGCCATAATATGCCCGGTATGAGATCTACACTATGGAAGTAGAAGATAATATCCATGACATTAATGGATCTAGATTTAATTGAGAGGACATGAATACATACATTTTTAGTAATCAAAAAATAATAATAATAAAGGGAACTTGTTGTAAATGATAAAATGCATACAAAAAATCAAATATGCAACATGAGTATTTAATTGTTTCAACAAACCATTACAATATTATGATACAAAATTATTTGGACTAGGTTCAAATTCTTAAATTAATGTGTTGAATTTATTCACTACTTTAAATTCTTTGCTAGCAAATACTCACACAGTCATATTTTCTCTCCCTCTCTCCTGCTCCTTTCTCTTCTTCTCTCTGTCTCTCTCTATATATCTCTCCCTTCCTACCTTTCTCTCCTATATAAATGAATTTAATCACATGGTTATTTTTTAAAGTAGAGAGAAATATTTTAAATGCAGATTACCAACATTTTAAACTAAATTTACACCTTAAATGGATTTGTTTATGCACATCCAATCTAAAAATAGTCTCACCTAGATAATATTATTTGAAATACATATATGGTATCATACAAATACAATTATATAAATTGTACAATATTCATTATGTAAATTTAGCAAAATATTTATATTTATGAGGTTTAATTAAAATAATATTATATGACATACATTTTGTAAAATTTTTTAAAAATGTATTATTTTAGGTATTTTGGCATTTTTAAAACACAAAACATAAATGTTACATTAAGATCTTAAAATGCTGCTGAAAGTATTTGCGATAAATAAATAATACTAAATAAAAACATCCTGCTTTAGCTTACTGGTTGAAATATATTTATTTTATTTTATTTTAATTTTTTTATTTTTATTTATTTTTTTTTATTGGGGAATTGCCGGGAGGGGAACAGCGCTGGGGAATTGGGGGGAAGGGGAACAGACAAGTTGCTGTCGTTTTGTTCTTCAATCTAGTTGTGGAGGTCGTTGCTTCACTGGCCCAAGTTGGCACCATCATTTTGCTCTTCTCTGGCGAGGCAGATCAGTCGCCGGCTTCTGGACAGCCGCTCACGTTGGCTGCTGGCTACACACGGTAGCCCATGGCAACCCACTGCCACAGGGACTGCAGCCTACGCCGCCGCTGGCGACTCATGGCAGCCCAGCTCCAGGTTGAGCTGTTGTTCAGCATCTTAGCTGTGGAGGGCAGTGTCACTGGCCCTCCTATGTGGGATCCGAACCGGGGCCCTCTGGCATCCCAAGCGAGTTCTTAACCATCGCGCCACTCGGCCGGCCCTGAAATATATTTATTGAATAAATAAATTGATGATGAAAAAAAAATCTTTTGGCAGTTGGCCAGAATAAATTCTTATGAAACAAAGAATTACAATTTTATTTTTACTTCAGAAAAAATTCGACTAGCCTTCAAAAGTGGTTATACTACCAGCTACTATTTAAAATCGATTTTCCTCTGTATTTACTTTGCTATGAGTTAGTGTTATGGATGACATAATTTAATTTCCCAACAATTATGCAAATTCATGAAAAAATAGTTTTCATCAGTTTTAATTAATTTGTTGTAGCTCTAATAAATGTGTGTATTAGAACAATGCTACAAGTCCTATATGCTTTAAGAAAAAAGGACTATTGTTTCTTTAAACACAGATCATAAAGAGCAATAAATATGTACATTAAATATACCACCATTTATTTTACTTTCTTAAATCCCTCATTCAATCCTGGCAGAGAACACAATTAATTTAAAGCTTCCCATTTATTTCCTATTTAACATTTGGCTATAATACAATGAAAAAGAGCAAATTCAACATATTTTTGAAGTATTTCACTTGCTTGAAGGTTAGGTGCTGAAGCAAAAAATTTAATGTGACTGGATTTTTCTATAAACTATAATAGTTGACCTGTTTATTCCAGAAATAATCACCATTTAGTCATGATAAGCAGGACAAATCATCCTCCTTGAAGATTTATTGAATGTACCAGTTCATATTCAATAAATGTTTATGTTTATGGCTTTATGTGAACCTGACCTAGGCTTTAGATGTTACAAATTATCAACTACTTCAGATCTTTTTTTTTTTTTTTTTTTAGCTGAGCCATCCTGCCACCTGTTGGCAGCTCAGCTTGGGCCGGGAATCGAACCGGTGACCCTGTTGCTCAGATCTTGTACTTTTTTTTTTAAGATTTTTTTTTCTGTTCTTAAATTGGGGAATTGGGGAAAGGGGAACAGACAAGTTGCTGTCCTTTTGTTCTTCAGTCTAGTTGTGGAGGACGTTGCTTCACTGGCCCATGTTGGTATTATCATTGCGCTCTTCCCGGGTGAGGCAGATTGGTCGCCAGCCTCTGGACGGCTGCTCACTGCGGCTGCTGGCTGGTCACGCTGTCTGCTGGCTACACACGGTAGCCCATGGCAACCCACTGCAGCAGGGGCTGCAGCCTACGCCATCGTAGGCGACTCCGGGCAGCCCAGCTCCAGGTTGAGCTGTTGTTCAGCATCTTAGCTGTAGAGGGCAGTGTCACTGGCCCTCATATGTGGGATCCAAACCGCAGCCCTCTGGCATCCCAAGCCAGCTCTTAACCAACGCGACACTCGGCCGGCCCGAGAGCTCGCACTCTTGAGTGAGCTCTTAACCAACTGAGCCACTCAGTCAACCTCCAGATACTTTTTAAGTAAAAGATATTTGGGGTAGGAATAATAGTAAATGAATTTTAAGTTAAAATTCTTTCCCAATTTTGAGACCTGTAGGTAGTAAAGGAAGAACAGTATACAGTGAGCGAAATTAACATATTTTATTGAATATAAAGATTAATTTGAAAACACTTCAAGTCCAAAATATTGTGATACTACTCAAAGATGGGGGAAAAGACAAGCTAAAGAAATGAGGGAGGAACTTCAGTCCTCCAATTGATACCTTCACTGATAAAGCTTCTTTATGAATTTTCACATCAGTATGATTGGGCCTCAGAATAGAATTAGTGCATGGGGAACAGAAATGAGAAAGTCAGAGTGATCAAGAAAAAAGAAAGTTCATGTATGTAGCTAACTAGACTCCTTGGACAATAGAAAGAAAAGCTCTTGAAGATGAGTCTTGATATATAGTGTTTATAAGTGAAGTTATGAGGAAAGAGTAAATAGTACTTTTCTAGTTTCTAGAAAAGGGTAGGTAATAAATGATAATGAGCGTCTTATTTGTTTTATAACATCTTTAACACAAACTAAAGTGAAACAACTGTAATGGAGGGTAAGAAAAAGCCAACGAAGTTTCTTAAAGTTTCCAGACCAAATGCCAACATTACAACAATATTAAGTATTTATAAATGGAAGTGGTTTGGCCCAGACAGGCTCGCAAATATAACATTTAAGTGAAAAAGTCACCAAAGTGCTTCCTCATCTATTAAAACACCCCAAAAATTTCAATTTAAACTTAATTAGAGTTTTAAGTAAAACATTACACATTAATTATCCAGTCTCCAAAGACATACGAAATAATGTTCTTTTGCAGAAAGTTGGTTGACTAGTTGCCAACTGTTACACCGAGGAATTTTTAAAGTGACTTGTATACAGAGGTTTAAAAAGGTAAAGAGGTATTAAGATAATACATACATGTATAAATAATTAATATAACTCATTATAATTCTTTGTGAAACTATACTTTTATAATGAAAGAGAAGCACACTGCAAATGGAAAAGTATTCATTTAAATCTGTTAAAAATGAGAAAATACATTATTTTACATAAATTATCACATTTTTTCTGTCTTAAGACAAACAGCTTCAATTGAAAAAAAATTGAATTTAGAGACTCATGTCCTTATAATCCACAGTTTCTAATTTACTCTTAACTGTTTATTTATTTAAGTAAACAAATTATGAATCTATAAATTAAATACATAAATGATAAATAATGGTATCCAAATGAACTTAGAAGCTAAATACAGGAATTTCTCACATGCAAAATGTCATTTATATTTAATATCTTCAAATTTTATGTGTACATAATACAGGTGATTGAACTCAAAACATAGAAAATCATCATCACTAAGGTTTTAATGTTGATTATAAGCCTAGACATTGGCCAGTCTTCAACAAATAAGAAACTTTAATCAAAGGCCATTTGCAAAAGCTTCAGACCATCATTAGCTGTTTGAATAAAAACTAAAGTAAAGCTTCCATTTGCAGAATTTCATATTGCTTGAAATTCTTGCTCCTAGAAAAGTAATAATGTTATAATATACCTCCATCTTCTAATAGTATTTTGCATATTACCATGTAGGCATAGTTTTGAAATACGAAAATTGAAAACTATATTCAAGTTAAACATTTGTTAAAAACAGTAAAATATATTTCATTTTCAGTTTTTTTATTACCATTTCCCATCTTCATTCTGCTTCTCTTTCCATAACCAGCCATTCTAAAATGTTTTATGCATAACCTTACATTTGTATGCATTCTTATACAATTTATATTGTAGGGGAAGGTCCAAGATGGTGGGTTAGGTAAACACTATGCCTGCTGCATCCCAGGATCACACCAAAATTACAAATAAATTATAAAACAATCAACCTCAGGAATCATCTGAAGACTAGCTGAACAGAACCCCCATACTAGGATATAGAGAACAGGTCACATCAAGACTGGTAGGAGAGTTAGAGATGCAGAATGGAGTGACCCCAAACCCACAGGTTGTGGTTGAACACTGGGAGAGACACCTTAGTGGCAGAGGTCCCTCCAGAGGAGGGAGGCGTTCCAGCCCCATGCTGGGCTCCCCAGCCCAGGGCTTCTGTGCCAGAAAGGGGAGTTCCCACAACATCTGGCAGTGAAAATCAGTAAGGACTCTGTCTCCCCGTCCCAATGAGAAGGAAGGTGGCTGGAAACCCAGGTGCCCTCTTAAAGAATCCACCCACAGACTCACTCACTTGCAAACATTCATCTGGTCTCCCGTGGAGGGGTGGCAGCTCAAGAGTCTTCAGGGACAAATAGGAGACTGAGTTGTGTGGCTTCAAGACGAACGAGGGCTGGAGGGACAGCTGCGATTATTCCTGTGTGGAGCCTGACTCACGTATAGCCTACAGGAGGATGCTATCTTTTCTATATTGAACCCTCCCCTAAAGAGTGGAATCTGAGACTACATTGGTTTGGTAAAATCTGTGTGTGCCACCTTGGTGACACCCTGGGTCCCTGCCCTGCATAGCTAGTGCTTCATCACCCCAAACACTCTTGACTACTGAGTGGCTGGACCCTCCTACAAGCTGTAGAAGACTTTTACAGCCCTGGTCTGCCTGCAGCAGCGCAGAAAACTTTTGCTGTTCGGCAGTGACCCAAAATCTGTGCCTCACTGGGTGGCTCACTGGGACCTTGGGCCTAAGGCAAGTGGTGGCTGGCCGTGGTGTTATCAGAGCTTTTTTGTGAAGTGGTCACGGGCCCTGCACTGGTGCAAGAACTGAAACTGCATTAACTTTGTAAAACCACTGGCCACACCTTGTGACTCCCTGTAACCCCACCCTGCCTAGCTAGAACTGCATTTCTGGGGTCACCCTCGGCACTGGGGTGGCTGACCCCTCCCCAGAAGCTGTAGAAGGCTTTTACAGGGACAGACAGTGCAAGGCAGCCCGGGGAACTTTTGGTAGTGGGCAGTGACCGAAAACCTATTCATCAGCCTCTTTGGGGCACCTCTTGGAAGGGTTTGCAACCTAGGGGTGAGTGGTAGTTGACTGCAGTGTTCTAAGGGCATTTTGCAAAGTGGTCACAGACCAGGCACTGCCCTGAGGCAAGCAGTAGCTGGCTGTGGTGTTCTCAGGGTGCTTTTTGAAGTGGTCACAGTCTGGGCACTCGTGCAAGGATTGAATCTACTCTAACTTTGTAAAAACCACCAACACATTTCTTGACTCCCTAGGACCCCACCCTGCCCAGCTAGTGCTGCATTGCTGAAAGCCCTCTCAACCAGCCTGTGTTAACACCTGTGGAGGTTCTTTCAACGGATGAGCCGGACAGGTAGATGGCAGGTGGCAATAGGCCTAGGGAGCCCCTGGGCCTTTTGCTGAGCTGCCTCAGGTCCAATATTGGTGGCATCCAGGCTTGGTTCACAGCAAGGCCAGCCCATACACCTCCAGGTCCGGCACAGGCAGCAGCCAACCATATATAGCTTTGTGACTCCTACCAGGTAGCCACAGACTGTTCAGAGGCAAGGCTGAAATTGGCCTGCATGGGAAACCCTCCCAAGAGACACTAGGAACAACACACCTAGGTGCCAGCTTCAGACTACACCAGAGCACTACCTGGTTAGCCCCACAAGCAGCACAACCAAACTGGGGTCTCAACAGGCACAGAGCTCACAGGGGCGAAGACTCCTCTGAGGAGTCAGCCCACACACAGCAGCTCATACACTGTGGATATAGCCAGTCCTCACAGGTAGTCAGCCAGGGAGTCAATCCCACCCACTGATGCACCAAAAGCAATCAAGACTCAACCACAACGGAACACAAACAACACACTCAAGGGACACTCCTGGAACACATGCACAGGACATAAGTGAGACTGACCCATCGGACCAAGTAGGACACATACTACATAAAGCCACCCAGCAAACACTGAGAGACATAGAAGATCAACCTAATACTTAGAAGCAAACAGAGAGAGGCAGCCAGAGTGAGGAAACAAAGAAACACGTATATGCATGTGTTTGTATATACAGAGGGTGCCAAAAAAATGTATACACATTTTAAGAAAGGAAAAAAAAAACTGTATTAAAATTGCAATACTCAATATATACTGATAACAAAAGATGAATACAAGTCACATTTGACTTCTGCAATTAAAGAAGGTACTCAAAGTGGTTACCATCTGCATCCAGAAGCTTCCAATTACAGCAAACTACTGCTTGAGCAAAGGTGACCAAAGTGTCCACTTGTATGCATTTTTTGGCACCCCCAGGGTGTGTGTGTGTGTGTGTGTGTGTGTGTGTGTGTGTGTGTGTGTGTATAGATATAGATACAGGCATGGGATATAAAGTACAGCAAAGGGAATATAGTCAATTGTATTAGAAGGCTTGGTGGGGATATCCTTATGCTGTTTTGTATACCTGACACTAATAAAAACAATTCTAAAGGATTTATATTGTAGTTTTATGTTTATGTATTTTAAATTTATAACAATATTTTGTGCTAGAGTTCCTTCTGTTTTGCATTTTGTTTTCATTTAAAACAATATTTTTGAGATATATAAACTTTTCTGTTATGTTTAGACTGAGGTAGCCAGCACCCAAGATGGCCCCCAATGAGTCACCATCACATGTGATTGTCTCCCATGTTAAATCAGAGTTGGCCCTGTGTGACCAATAGGATGCAGTAGATATGAGGCTGTGTGATTTCGAAGACTCGGTCAAAAACAACACTATAGCTTCTGCCTGGCTTTCTCTCTTGGACCTCAGAGCCAGGAATCATGGGGAGGAGAGGCCACATGTATTCATTCCAGTTAGCAGCCCCAGCCAGTGTTGTAGTCAGGAGCCACCTTCACAAGTCAAAACAGTGAGGTAGTTTTCAGATAATTCTAGACCCTGGTCTTTAAGTAGCTCCAGATGAGGCCAAGTGGAATGAGATGTGCTATCCCTATTAAATTTCAGACCTGAGTGTCATTTAGGGCCTTCCGAGAGGTAAGTGCCAAGAAGACATCAGATGTACAAGAAAATTATTGCAAAAAATGATTGTGAAGCAGAGAGGAGGAGGGAAGAGAAGGAAAGGGGAAGACTGTGATGCAAGTATGCCACTTTTGGAAAGCGAGAAGGAAGAAAGGAAAATTGGGTAAGAAGGGCCTCAAACTATACTGCATTTCTGAAAAGAAAAAAAAAAATCTTAGCTAAGCTGATGAAAAGTCCCTAAGCTAAGGTTGGTCATTGAAGAGTGCCACATTATGTCAAAAATGACACAGCTCTGGTTTTCTTGTCCTGTCTTTGGCTCTCGGGAACCCTGGGAGAGGATGGCCTTGGTCATAAACCACACATGTAGATTCAATGGTACGGCAACTGACGGCTGTCAGCTATGTTTCACACTGAAGATTCTCCTTATGGCTGCAACAATCTACTCTTTTCAATGCACAGATCCACTTCTCCATGCGTCTTTGGGAAGCAGCTCCCTCTTACTTCTCATGGTCTTCACCTCCTGAGAGTACCTTCCTTCTTAAAATGTTCTCTACTTGGTTCTGATGGTCCTACACACTATTGATATTCTCGGGTCACTCCCTAGTCTCCTTGGATGACTCATCTTTCTCTGCATAACCTATTAAATAAGGGTTCTCCTCAGAAATTGGCCATAGGTCCTCCTCTTAAAAGAAGATTAGTGAGACAAACTCCAGCCCCCACCAATGCAGCTGTTATCAGGATCACAACTGGTATTCATTATGTCACTCCTCCCCTATCTATTATATCTATTCATCTCTCACCTCTGTATGTCTTGGGGTGTGTGTGTATGGGGAGGGAGAGGGAGAGTGACAGAAGGAGAGAGAGAGAGAGAGAGAGAGAGAGAGAGAGAGAGAGAGAGA
>NW_017731410.1:935398-986339 GCF_001890085.2 Hipposideros armiger
GAGTGGCCATCCAGAAGCCGGCGACTGATCTGCCTCGCCAGGGAAGAGTGCAATGATGGTGCCAACTTGGGCCAGTGAAGCAACGTCCTCCACAAAATGACAGCAACTTGTCTGTTCCCCTTCCCCCAATTCCCCAGCACTGTTCCCATCCCCCCAATTCCCCAATAAAAATCTAAAAAAAAAAAAGACCACCCACATTAGGGAGGGCAATCTGCTTTACTTAATCTACTGATTCAAATGCTCATTTTATCCAGAAACACCCTCACAGACACACCCAGAATAAAATTTCTCCAAATATCTGGGTACCCTGTGGCTTAATCAAGTTGACACATACAAGTAACCACCACAGTCACTAGCCTGGTGGTGCAACTCAAACTTCTTTCAAGAGCTGAGCTCTTGGTAATTATATTGTTCTCTGCCCAAGGTTGCTGTATATGTCCAAAATTATAACTAAAACTAGAGTACCTCAAGGGACCAAAATGGATGACTTGGTTTCCACACATATTGCTCCATGTCAGGATCACTTGCAATAGTAGTCATTTTGTCCACATAATGTTAAGTTTATTTTTGAAATATGGTACCAAGTATGTGTGGGTCTTCTTTTTGTCTAATACTGAGCATCAAGTTAAATGAATTTCTTGGTGATAAGTTATTTGCTGTTTGAAGCTAACAGTTCTTTAACACTTTCACTATTTAATTCAATAAATCTAATTTCCTTTGCAAGTTCTAATATTTTCTGCTTTACATCAATCATTTCCTTAAACTCTGGAAAAGAGCAACAAACTGAGACAAGTGTCTTCCATACTTTGTTCTTTACATGTTGTGATACATGTTGTCAAAGCCTGATTGATAAGTTTTAAGGACCTTCTTTTGATGTTAAAACTATTCCATACATCATTTAATACAGTAGTGTCACAGCACATAGTACGCATACTATTTGAGAAGCAAAAGACCACTTAGATGGGACCTTTCTAATAAATAACACTAGAGGCAAAAAAATAAACAAAAATAAAAACAAAACAAACCAACTACTGAAATAAGATAATCCTAACCAATAACAGTAGAGGAATGTCTGGGAACATTCTCTGTCACCAAAAGAGGCTTGTTTACAAGATTTTCCTCCTTCATGTATGTCATTATGAATAATCATAAAGATAACACTTCCTATAGTCATTAAATTCTTGCTCCACAAAGCACTCTTCAATGGTCTCTTAAGGGCCATGTGGTTTGGGTAGTGATAAACCAACAAATTTGTACCTTAACTGTACCTCATAATTTCCACCTAAAAGCGATGTTAGCCTATCTTTGGATGCTACCAGTATGGGGAACTGTTTGCGCCTAGTTATCTGAAATAAATCTGCATGATGACATTCGTCTCCAAAAATATCCAATTTTATTGATATTGAAAATGTGCTTTGCAGAATAATCATGTTCATCAATAGTTTTCGGCAGTTTACTGGGGGAGCATCACTACAGTCTCGGTGGGCCGGCCGAGTAGCTCAGTTGGTTAAGAGCTCACTCAAGAGTTTGAGCTCTGAGCAACAGCGGTTCGAGTCCAGCCCGAGCTGAGCAGCCGCTGAGCTACCAACAGGTAGCAGGATGGCTCAGCTAAAAAAAAAAAACTACAGTCTCGGTATTAGCAGCAGCTGATAACCTTCAAATTACATGGTTCTGCATAGTTTTCAAATCTTCTGACTTATCCTGGACTTACTCAAACTAAGGTCTTTTGATGACTATCTCTCTCTTCATTTTCTTTTTCTTCAGATCTTTGAAGAAGTTCAGTGCTTTCGCTGTAACAACATGGTTCTTGATGGCATTTCACAATGACTGAGGCTATCAATGCAGAACACATGGTTATTTGTCTAGGTTTTTTTAGTACAAATGGAACTTTTATTTTTACTTTCTCACATGTAAAAAAATAATCGTATGTCTGGTAAACAAAGACAAATGTATTGGTGCATTGCCAATGCAAAGCTATGTCTTTCATGAGTTTTCCTCTCACAATTCAATTTAATACTTAAAATTTTCTTCCAGTGGATGGGCTTTACTGAACTTTAGGCTTGCCTAATTTCTTAAAAGATATTTTCATTTAATAACATAAAGAAGACAATAGATAATGCACAATACTTTTAAACAAAGATCCTATTAGGAGAAGAGCTAGATATGACTAAAACAAAATCTATAAACTTTCATTCAAACTCTGAAAGCAATTTAGATTTTACTGGTACATGAGACTCTGTTTTCAATAATGAATGTGGGGGAAATTTTACAAGTATTTATAGTAGCTATGTGGTTAAGAGTTCAGATAACTAGAGATACATGTATATTTGCAAAATTACTTGGTTCGTTGATGACTCACCTACATGAGAACATGTTTTTATTTGGACCTATAAGCAAGTGTGAGTGGAATAAGGCTGTCAAGAGGATCTGAGTTTCTTGAGAGGGTGGGTAGAACAATGCTTTCAAGCTCAGAAGGAAAATACTATATACATTTAAAAATATGCAAACAGTGGAGAAAAGAAAGATTGATCTGAAAAACAGGAAAACTAAATGAATGCTCTGTCCTAAAAGCAGACAGAAGAGAGACTATATAATCAATTATGCCAAAAGCTTGAGAAAATATTTTACTTTCACATGGAAAGCTGGGATAGCCCTAAATGATATTAAATTTTTATGATTGGTTTAATTATTACTCCAAGTAACCTTTACACTTTTGATATAGCTTAAAAAATAATAAGATAAATTATATCGTTATATTTCATTACTATTTAATGTGTTATATGAAAATGAACACATTAAATAGTCGCTTCAGGAAACTGCCAAAGAGAGTAAAAAGTAGTTGTCTTTGGATTCCTGTTAATATTTATTTTGAAGTCTCAAGTCTATGCTACCTAATAAGAATGCATCACCACCTTGTGGAAATTCCTTCAAACTACAGACACATGACCCCAAGATCCAGGTGGATTCAATGAACAGAGTAGAAGATCAACCTATTTTATTTTCACTTAATCTAGATTGACTATTTTTTCTATGTAGCTCACAAATTAATAACTCAGCCTCTCTCTTCAATGCTAGTCCTATCTTTCCAACTGCTTGATTCACTTTCCCACCTGGTGCTTTGCTGCCACTTAAAATACCATAGTTTCCAAACCCAAGTCTTCATAATAGTTCTATTTAAACTAGTGGACACTCATATAGTGTTGTCATCCAGGCTAAAAATTGTAGTGTCCTTTGACTTACTTTCCCATGAAAGTCCACTCTGCCTTAAAATCAGTCACCAAGTTCTGTTGGCTCTAATTCCTAAACATCTTTTCCACTTATCCTCTTCTTATCTCTACTGACAAAATCCTGGATTATGCCTTCAAAGTTGCATACCTAAGCCATTATCACAGTCTTATAACCAATATCCATGCTTCTAGAATCTCATCTTCCCCCTTCCCTTGCCACTACGAATATTGCATCTCTCCCCTTGTTATTTAGTTTACTTGCTTTATAATTTTCTTAGGCATCATTGTCCAATACATGTGTCTACATATTTCTCTCCCACCAGTGTGCTGAATATCTGATAGTCCAACCATACTCTTTACTCACTATGTCCAAAATATGCTGTAATGCTTTCCTACCTCTGCTCCTAAGTTCCTACTCCCTCTCTCTGGCATGCTCTTGCACCATATCTGGAAGTCAAAATCCTTGTTAGTGTTTGAGCATATTTGCAATGAAGTATAGTGAACTTGAAGACCTTTGATAGAAAAAATGATTCTCCCCAATCTGAAAAAAATTCTAGTCTGGATGTTACAGATACACATGGAGTAGAAAGTTAGGTAGCTAAGTCCATATTGGTGTTGAATGACATTAAAAGAAAAGCTGACATACAAAGGCAGAGGGTGTCTCCTAACATATCTTAATTTTGATTCACTTAGTTTGTTATATGACTTTTATTCCTTCTATGTAAAATTCTGAACAAATATTTAACTTAGAGCTTAGTAGGCATTTTGATCTTCCAATTTTATTTGATAGCCCAAATCTCCTTACTGACAAACCTTCCATTTTAATCAAATGAATTTGATGTTTTTCAAAAGAATAATGCATATAACTTTAGTTTTCAGTAGATGATTTCTCTATACTGGGCAAAATAATATAGGGTGACTGGATAACAGAGGAACAGGTCATAGGATGGTAGGTCTGGGTGATGACTAGAGCTAGGCATATGTGTCAGATCAGATCTCAATTGCAACAGGTTTTTCAAGATATTTGGTGGGGTTGGAAAGAAGCAAAATAGATCACCTTTTAAACAAGATATACTAGAAACAGATCAGATGAGCAGTATTCAAAGGAATATTAAACAGAGGAAGCAGTCTTTGGTCACGTTTGTAAGCAGCACCAGGGAGAGCTCCCTGCTTATGTTAAGTCTCCACTTTCTCGAAACTAATGGTCTGTTCAACAACTGCTGTCAGGTAGGAACTGTTCAGATGGTCCTGTTTCCCAAAGGTAGTCTATCTGACAGCATAGGTCTCGGGCTTGTAGTTAGATCCCAATCTTCAGTGGAGGAGGCTCCATTCTCATATATCTAAAAATTATTGGGATACATAATCCAGGTTTATTTGGGGCTTGGGGTAGAAGATTAATTGGGGGGGACCGATTATCCTGAAGACATTTACTATATAGGTGACTATGAAAATAATCTAATAGGTTTCTTTTAATGATTCAAAAGGCACTTTAGGATCTTATTAATTCATAGGTCTATTAATGTAGACACCGCCATTTAGACTTGCAGGGACAACTGCTAAGGGAAACTTCTAATCCACCTGTTGTTGGATTCCAGAATTATTATTAATTGGACTACATGTACTAGGTAAAAAGACCACCAGAGAACATTGTTCTATCCTTTAACTGTTTCACACAATTGAGAAGGAATAGAGTATTAGTTTAGCTTTTAAGGTATAAACTAGTTGGTCGGTACCTATAATTTAAGAATAACTGGGGAAAGAAAGTGAACAGTACTAGTAAACAAATGCAAAAATGTGATTGACCAGTGTTGAGTATCATGTATACTTATCCCCTTTTCCCCATGGCAATGTGAAACTCTGTCATTAGCATCATTGCTCACAAAAGAAGACAAGGTTGCTGTGTTATATTTCCTCTGAACCACTACAACTCACTTTCTGAATACATTTGACATGCGCTGTGTATCATTTCAGTGCTCACCCTACCTTGTTGTCAAGGAAGCAGACATCAGCATCACTCGGGAAGTAGTGAAAAGAAATCTGTGAAAGAACAGAAGCATATTGTGTATTGTGAGGGCGAGTTCCCTTCTCTGAGGGAGAACTTGATGAGCTTCCAATGTTAATGGATCAAACCCAAACTCCCTGCAAAGCAAGAAATCTGAGCATGACAGATAAGATACCACAAACAATGCTCACCAATGGCAGAATTAACAACAAGAGTGAGTTGGCCTTACATTTACAGATAGATTTATTACATAATATAGTCATTATACCCTACATAAGATATGCTATGTCCACATTGGAAAATTAATAAACTGGCTTAATTTAGTGGGTTAGACGTCTTTCAAAGAAATAGTAAAACAAGTATATAAGCAGTTGACTAAATGCAATTAATTTATTTCAAGTTTTAAATTCATTTGCTTGGGGGATGTGTTTTTGTTAAAGTCAATATATGGAAACGATTTCAGAATTCAGCTTCTAAGTCAAATATCCTTGTAATCAAATTGCAGCTAACTTCCAAAGGGAGAAAAAATGGTGGTACATTCAGAGGGATTAAAATGAAAATCATTTAATGAGGGATTATTTGCAGAGGTGGGAAAGTTGAAAGAAGCAATAAGGAATGGTGAGGAACCCAGGGATTAGCATAAATGGAAAGCTATTACTACCAGAATGTGGTGAGAGAGGAAAAGGCACCTAACAGCATCTACAGCCGTAGAGGGAAGCAGACATTCTATGTAGTAAGGCAGGACGGGAGCAGGGAGTAACAGTAGGGTAGGGAAAGATAACACCATTTCTCTCTTCTCTCACCCTGAAGACTCCTGCTGAGATCTTCCTTTAGAAGCCAACCAGAAAGAAGCCAGGGAAAAAGCGAGCCTAGATCATGCAGTTTAAATACTTCAGCCTCCCAGAGCAGGGCAGAGTGGAAAATTGATCTAGGGAGGCAAATGGAAAATGATATCCATCATATCGACTTATTAGTTATATTATCTGTGACATATTACTTAACCTATGTTTCTGTTTCATCATCTCTAAAAGGTAATTAATAGTAGTATCTTTCTTAAAAGGGTAGTGTGAAAATAATGTATGAAAATGGCTAGAAAATTGTAACAACTCAATAAACCTTACCGATTATTATTTTTTCAAGTCAGGTTTTTTATGAAAAATGTCAAAGCCCTCATACCGTGAGATGTGGAAAGGGTAACTTGAGAAGTTGAAATTTAGCAGCTATTCAAGACATCAAGGCCTAAATATATACAACAATGTTAATAGTAAAAAGAACATTAGTTTGACACTTTTTGCATTCTTCAAAAAACAAAATACTTCTCAAATTATAAAAAGGAATTCTCTCTTAGTTGTTATAAGTAAACATAGTCTCTAGTATTAACCTCCCTATCTTGGAGACATCAACTTCTTTGATATTTATTGCTAGTGCGGTCTGTGGTCTGCATACAGAAGAAAGGCTCCCCAAAAATGTCCATGTCCTAGTCCTCAGAACCTGTGAATATGTTACCTTACATAAAAGCAAAACAAAAAACACTTTGCTGATGGAGTTAAGGATTTTGAAATGAAGAGATCATCCTAGATTATCTAGGTCCTTTAAGACAGGGAGCCATGAGCATCAGAATAAAGGAGATGTGATGACAGAAGTAGAGGCTGAAGTGATTAGAGAAAGGAATGTGAGTCAAGGAGTGTGTGTATCTCTAGAAGCTGGAAAAGGTAAAGAAATGGCTTCTCCCCTAGAGCCTTCAGAAGGCATGGAGCCCTGCAGACACCTTGAATTTAAGACTTTTGACCTTCAGAACTGTAAGATAAAAAATGTGTGTTATTTTACGCCACTGAACTTGTGGTAATTGGTTATAGCAGATATAAGATGCTAATACAGGGTCTGTACTAATTCTCTCTCTCTGACTCCTCAGATCCATTTTCCACCCTTCTTAGTCTTGATGTGCAGCACAAGAGGCTAACCTTTGGCTTCTAGCAGAGATCAATGAATGGGAGGCACTGGCCAGCAATGGGAGGGCTGAGAGAGAGAGGGGCTAATGTATTTATATCCCTGTGTGACCAGCAGATCGCTGCGGTTTTAACTGTTGATGGTCGTTTTCTATAGAATGCTCCCCCCACCTTCCCCATAATAGGCACGCTCCCTTCCACAGCTTCCAGGGCTCTAGGCCTATGGGTGGGAACAACTCCCCACTGTCGCTACTCCCAAATGCTGCTCTATCTCTGTGGGTTCCTGTAACCCAGCCTACACTTCCCTAAATAGTCCCTTCATTAATAATTCTCCAGGTGGGGCCGGCTGAGTGACTCAGTTGGTTAAGAGCTCACTCAAGAGTTTGAGCTCTGAGCAACAGCAGTTTGATTCCCAGCCCGAGCTGAGTAGCTGCTGAACTGCCAACAGGTGGCAGGATGGCTCAGCTTTAAAAAATAAATAAATAATTCTCCAGGTAAGCCCTCTAAGTGTGACATCTCTTTGTTGCCAGTAAACTGTCTGATTCAACAAGAATATCTTTATCATAACTATATTTTCCTTGAAGTGCATAAGGAAGTTTAAGATAGTATAATAGTCTCTCAGTAATTAAAATTTTAATTTGTTCATCTTTCAAATTGAGTTATAACACATGTCCCCACTTTAGAAAAACTGAATCCTCTCACATTTAAACAACAAAAGAAACCACATTTATGGTGGTTATTCAAATGTACAGACAAAAAATAACAGTTACAAAAAATGTTACAAAACATACCTTCAAAGATCAAAAAATGAGTTTTAGGACCTTTTAAAACTAATTAACAAAGTCAGAAAGAATAGAGAGAGACACTTTTCAACAAGTAATATAATTCACTGCAATATTAGAAGTCAATTACATATAATAGATCATTATAAGAATAAATATATGGTAAATAGAATTTAATTTTTAAAATGTATCTGCCCTTGGCCATTTGAGTGGCTCATTGGTTAAGAGTTGGCTTGGGAGCGCAAGCTCTGAGCAGCAGGGCCACCGGTTCGGATCCCACATGGGCCAGTGACACTGTGCTCTCTACAGCTAAGATGGTGAACAACAGCTCGACCTGGAGCTGGGCCGCCATCAGTTGCCGGGGACGGCACAGGCTGCAGTGGGGCTGCAGTGGGCTGCCATAAGCTATCGTGAGTGGCCATAAGCTACCGTGAATGGCCAGCAGCCAGCATGAGCGGCCAGCAGCCGGCGTGAGCTGCCTTGAGCCACTGTGAGCGACTGTCCAATGGCCGGCGACCAATCTGCCTCAGCTGGGAAGAGTACAATGATCACAATACCAACATGGGCCTATGAAGCGACAACTAAACTGAAGAATAAAAGGACAGCAACTTGTCTGTTCCTCTTCCCCGATTCCCCAATAAAATCTTAAAAAAAAAATGTATCTGCCCATTAGAAGCACACTTGTTTTGTTTATAGTCTATCAAAACTGTTACCCTGGCTGCATTTAGAAATGATATCAATACAATGCCAATATCTGGATTGATCAAAAATATTCAATCTTCTGGAGATGTGATATAATATGGAAAATAAATATCCAAAATGACTGATATCCAAAATGCATTTGTCGCTTAACGTCTGGCTCTTTTATACTGTATGTATAGATAGATCATCTTAATTATGCCCAAGGTACTTTCCTCTGTACGTACCTGCATTACAAATATCCATACTTCATTGAATTAGATAAATTAGGTAAAGTAATAAGATAGCATACTTTTAAAAACCTTTCACCAGTCCCCTCAAGTTGGTTAAGTAACTGGATTTCATGCAAATCATGAAATTCCCTCCATCTTGCAAACAGCAGACCCCACAGATTAATGTATGCTGTGCAAGCGGATGATGAAAGATCCTGAGAAATAAAGTCAAAGTTCCCCCCCAAGTGGGCTTGAGATTTCTCAGATCAATTAAAACTGGTTTTGGTTACCCTGATGCTACAGATCCTACCTCAACTCTTAACACTACACCCTCTTACCTCCTTATTCATGGATGAATGTCACAAAGGAGACCAGGGGATTGTGGATGACTCAATACACATTGCTCCTGGAAATGCCACAAAGAGTCTTACATAGAGAGACACAATAATGCCAGTTCTACAATACATTCTCACTGAAACAAAGATGCAAGAGCAGGCTTCACTCTACAGATAATGCATATTTTTTAAAAGCCTCAAATCAAAGGATTATGAAAATATAAAACTAATTAAATATGCACATTAAGATTATAACTCTAGCACTTGCATTTCGCTATAAAATAGGTTTCTATCCCTACAGGCATACTAAGAGCAGAAAACGTTTATGCTCATATTGTCTGCACTAGTCACTTGTTTGAACTACCCTGAGCTGTCTTCATAATATTGGTACTTGTCAGTAAAACATAATGTACTTGAAGTCACAAGTATGTGTGAATACTTGCATTTTCAAGGTCAATTTAACATTTTTACCAATATTGTAATAAATCATTTGTACTTTACAAGAGAACTAAAGTTGGTACTCTAATTAATATATATGGGTAATTGGTCTGTCTTTAGTATAAGATATGAGCCCCTCTTTAACTTGATGGGTGCTATATTATAATATGTGTGGAGCAAACATTATAATGGTGTGGTATTATATTACACATTATATCATGACTAGTACTTATAAAAACTAAGTACAATATTAATGAATATGCTATTAGTATTTATTGGCATGTTATATATATGTATATAATATTTTCCTGGCATCTCTAAAAAGTAATAAAGCCATACATTTCTACATAGCTATAACAGAAAAAAATATAATCATCAGCAATTAACTATCAATTAAATCTTTAGTGTATTTCTCATCCTTAAGTATTTTGTCATTTGAACAGGAACATATCTACTATATTCTTCCTAATGCTACTATTGGTATTACTACCAATAATAATAACTAGAGTAATAATAATAATGCAGTTACACTGCTGTAACTACAATGCCTGCCTATAGAACCAATCTACTTTACATTTACAAGTTAGTTTCATATCAATTATTATTTTCACATCAAACTTTGGTATCGAAATATAATCTTCCTTTTTTTCTTTAAGATTTTATTGGGGAATTGGGAGAGGGGAACAGACAAGTTGCTGTCCTTTTGTTCCTCAGTCTAGTTGTGGAGGACGTCGCTTCACTGGCCCATGTTGGTATTATCATTGCACTCTTCCCAGGTGAGGCAGTCACTCGCCAACCATTGTACGGCAGCTCACAGCGGCTCACGGCAGCCCACTGCAGCTTCACTGTAGCCTACGCCATAGCCTGCGACTCATGGCAGTCCAGCTCCAGGTCAAGCTGTTGTTCACCATCCTAGCTGTGGAGGACGCAGCATCACTGGCCCTCATGTGGGATCTGAACCGGGGCCCTGCTGCTCAGTGGTGTCCCAAGCCAACTCTTAACCAATGCGCCACTCTGCCGGCCCTGAAATATAATCTTTAATAGTGGAGGTATACATTGCAGGCAGTAGGAAAGGAAAATTAGTTTTGTTTATGTCTCATGTACCTCTTGCACCTGAGACTTACACTTTACCTTCACTGTGAGTAGACTTTCCATGCACACCTTTACGAAATCTGAAGCGATACCTTTCAAATGCTTTTTCTGGGTTGGTACTTGAATACCACCCAAACCTGGGGTGATATGGGACAGCCTCAACCCACCAGAAGCATCAGCTGAGAGCAATGAGAGTACCTCAGTGGCCAAATAGGAATAGGGAACACACGTAGAATGGACAAACCAGAGCTGAGAGAACGTGTCCTATGACATGGAAGTCCAGATCTCAGTGTTTGGCACTTGATCTCAGTCAGGACCAGCGATGGCATCCTAATGCATGCGCACAGAGTTCAGAGTTTGACAGGACGTTGCAGCAGGCTCCTCAGGTATTGCGGACACAGCACCATAACAAATGGAAGGTGCTAAAAATCAACTTGCATCATCATTCTGCCTTCTCAAGGGTCAACAATGCTCATTCCTTTTCCTTTGATTCACCAAAGGACCTGGATATGAAGCAGCATTTCAATTTGCAGACTGCTAGAGACAAGTGGATAGAATATCTGGCAAGAAAGAAGGATCAGAAAACTGAATAAGGAATTTGGTCCACTTTTGGCTGCTAAGCTGATGGACGATAATTGCTGACTCACCTCAAGCAAGAACTTGATGTAAATGTATGTTCTATGGCAGCTTTCCAGGAGTTGCGGTGAGGAAGGAAGGTGCAGCATTGTGCTTACATTAGACCTTTTTCAACAACATTACATGGAAAGATTTGTGGAAGATCTTGTTCTTTGAATACTGAAATTCAATACATACACTCAGATATAATTTTCAATTTCTGACTTTCCCCCCCAAGAAATTACAAGTTACCCCAACTAATTTGGATATGCAACCTACATTCCCTTTCAGATAGTTAAATTTTTGTACTCAAGGCTTGTAACACTTACTTGAAAGGCTAGAAATGTGAGAAATGCACATTACTCCAGCTGGAATTTCAGGATGAATTTGGAACAGGCCCTTTTCTCTGATAGAAAGATGAAAAACCAGGCTGGCTGCTAGGGTAGATTCTCACTTCCTCCAGTTTTAGAGAGAAAATCATTATAGACTAGATCTATTTTGGATGAAGGACATTTCGATTACTAGATAAGAAGGGAATCTCTGTAAATGCTAGAGGGGAATTGAACTGTTCTTCATTTTGTTTCAGTTGGAAGTATTTATTTGCCTCCCAAAAAGTTTCCCAAAATATAGCTTATTGAGATTATTTTAAGAAGATAAATATTTAGAAGGATTCAACATACTCAACATATTTTTAGAAAAT
The DNA here is from genome assembly GCF_001890085.2 of Hipposideros armiger. Taxonomy (NCBI): domain Eukaryota; kingdom Metazoa; phylum Chordata; class Mammalia; order Chiroptera; family Hipposideridae; genus Hipposideros; species Hipposideros armiger. The sequence continues at coordinate 947,447 of NW_017731410.1, forward strand.
GTTGATATTAGCAGCAGCAGCTAGTTGTTTATTTTATACAATTTTGAAACAAAGAACAATCAAGGCAAATCCTACAAGTTCTAACTATTATACTGATTCTAGGACTGTGACAGTTAATAATCTTTTCTCTTCAAAAAGTATATATATTATAAACATGTTTATAGATACCTTTAAGATCTTTAGAGTAATTCTCTCTATATATATACATATTAATATATATATGTATATATATATATATATTTTATATATATATATATATATATATATATATATATATAAAGTGTGTGTGTGTGTGTGTGTGCACGCGCACGCGCGCGTGCCACCAATTTAGGACTTTTTCAAATAACATTGAAATATGTCTAATAAAAAAGTTTGGAATTATCAATCACATTATGTTCCTACATATATAATTATGTATGTAAAGTTTATAAATGTTGTATCCCCAATTCAATGCAATATGTCATCTCATTTGCATCTTTCTTTTTCTCTCAATAGAGTAATTCCCTGGGAGAAAGAGAAAAGCAGCCCCCGACGTGTGGGAACTACCCTGACACTACCAGCTGGGCCTCAGCATTGCTCGTTGTTAGGAGCTGGCCTGGCCTCACAGCTATGGCTTGCTGTTCTCCCGTTGGATCCACCAAAACAATCTCATGGAATAGAAGCAAGAGGCAAGGTTTCTCTGTGACTATAAAGAACAAGACTACTACGAGCCGGTCGAGTGGCGCATTGGTTAGGAGTTGGCTTGGAACACCAGCTCTGAGCAGCAGGGCCCCGGTTCGGATCCCACATAGGGGCCAGTGATGCTGCACCCTCTACAGCTAAGATGGTGAACAACAGCTCAACCTGGAGCTGGGCTGCCGTGAGTCGGCGTAGGCTGCAGTGGAGCTGGCCGGCAGCAGGTGTGAGCTTTCATGAGCTGCTGTGAGCCACCGTGAGTGGCCATCCAATTGCTGGCGAGCAACTACCTCACCCGGGAAGAGCACAATGATAATACCAACATGGGCCAGTGAAGCGACATCCTCCACAATTAGACTGAAGAACAAAAGGACAGCAACTTGTCTGTTCCCCTTCCCCAATTCCCCAACACTGTTCCCCTCCCCCAATTCCCCAATAAAATCTTAAAAAAGAACAAGACTACTTTATACAGAAATATTCAATACCTACTGGCTCATTTAAATGATTGCTCCTCCTTTATCAATTACAGCTTTATTTTCCTTCCAATCTTCCATCCTTCTAGAAAAGATTAAGACACCCAATCATAGAATTATCACCACTTCCTGATAGCATCTTATCCAGAGGGAGCAACTCCCGTTTCTTTGACACCCACCAACCCCCAAATCATCCAACCAGAGCACAAACTCTCTAAATCTTTTCTAACACCATATTAATAACACCCTCTGCAATTCTCCATGGTGTGCACTCTCCCTTGCTGTAATGAATAATAAACTCAACTTGTTCAACTACAGATGAGCTCTTGGTGGTCATTGGATGGAAGGCATTAGCATAATAAACATTTTACAATAATGTATGTATTGTATAATTCATCTAATAAATATAGATTTGTATATATGTATAAATATATACATATGAGTGTGTGTAAGTGCACAGAAAAAGGACTGTGGCTAAGAACATCTACCTTTAGAGAATGAAGGCATTTTGGGGTATTTGAAAGTGGGCTTTTTCTTTTGACTCTACTTTTAAAAAAAATTTACAATCACATGTTTTTGTATTAATTTTAAAGTGAATTTTTTTGACTTATGTATTCCTTTATACAGTTTCCCTTACATTTCCAAAGACTGTAACAGTTAGGAATTGAGATTAGTTCAAGTTTCAGAGAAGTGCCTGTCTACTTGGTGAAAGAAATAAGGGGTTTATCTGCTGAATGGAAAGGAAGCACATGGGTAGACAGTTGTGGCAGGCAGAATTCTAAGATGAACTCCAAGATTCTCACCTCCTGGTATATGTGCCTTTTCAGTATGGACAGGACCTGTGAACGTGATAGGATGACACTCTTATGACATCTTATGATTAGGTTACAGTATGTGGCAAAGGTGAAAGGATTTTGCAGATTAATTAAAGTCCCAAATTTGTTGATTTTGAGTTAGTCAAAAGGGAGATTATCCTGAGTCACCTGCCTTCATCAGGTTAAAGCCCTTAGAAAAGGGACTGGCCCCTTCGTAACACAGCTTTTTCAGAGATGGTAGGAGGGCTCTAGAAAATAATCAAAGATCAAGGCAATTCTTCCATCTGCTCATTGTGCCTGGCTTCCCTCCTGAAGGTCATTCCAAAGACACAAAATGGCTGCTGGAGCTCCAGCCACAATGCCCAGGTTCCAATCAAGAAGAAGAGGGGAAATAGGAGCAAGAGAGGTACATGCTACCTATCTGTTACCCTTTTAAGTAGTTTTTCCAGAAAAGACCTACACATAAACCTCTACTTACACCTTATTGGCCACTCCTACATATAAAAGAGGCTAGGAAATAAAGTATTTTATCTGAGAAAATATCCACTAGGCAAACAAACAAAAAACGAACAGGATTCTACTAGGAAGAAAGAAGAGGGGTGTGAAGGGCATAGGGCATGGACATTTGTTGAGCAAATAGTAGTAGTCTCTTCCACAGAGAGAACTAAAGGGGGGGAGGATTTTCTGGAATCAGTCTTCTAATGTCCTTTTTTCTACTTTAAACGTTTTCTGGTAGGAGAGAATTTTCAAAGCAGAAGGCTTATAGGAACAAAGAAGTATGTTATTATAAAAGTCAAGCTTCTAACTAGAATAGAAGAAAGGCTTTGGTTAGCACTAGTGTTCTTGACCTTGCTCCATCTCTTCTACCCCAAATGTCTCATACCCTGTCCTATCTTTAAGGAAGCTATTTGTTCACCCACTGGGTCATGTCCTGCCCTATGGAAAGATGCACACATATGAGTCACGGGCAAAGAAACTGACTGAGCCATTCCCTGATCTGTGATGTTTAAACCCCCAACCCAAAACATGAAGAGAAATATATCTTATATTTACACACCATCACATTTAAATCATTTCTCTTCCCCCTTCTCTCTGCATCACAGAAAAGCCTATGTGGTGATGAGTGATTAAGGATAGAACCAATATGACTACTTACAAATCAGATATTGAGTCAGCACACTGCAACTTAAGTTTACAAGAAAGAAGAGTGCTGGGAACATGCTAGAGGCCCATCCACAAGGGATAGAAACAAGAAGATAGCTAACCTGTCTAGAAAGCCTTGGGCTGCAGGCAGGTGTTGGACACAATGCCCAAAGGATATGAAGAACTCAGACACGAATGAGACTGATTCCAGGACACACTGGGTGACAGGACACAGTGCCCAGGGAGGGGTGCATTTGTTCAGGTGAACTGGCCATTTACAGCTAAGGAAGTTCAGCCAAAGGCAGTAGGACTCCAACCATCTGGCTGGCAGATCATTCGATAATTCACCAAAGGTTTGTAGAAAGCCAATAGTTTACCTTAATGGACTAGATGTGGACTCTCTCCTTAATAACATAAGAGGTTTTGAAGATGGCAGATGGCCTATATCTAAATAAACTAGATTAATGTAAAATAAAAAAAAAAATAAAATAAAATAAATAAAAAAATAAATAAACTAGAAAGTGGAATGTCATAAAAAATTACCTAGAGGGCTGGCTGAGTGGCGTGTTGGTTAAGAGCTGGCTTGGGACGCCAGAGGGTCCTGGTTTGGATCCCACATAAGAGGACCAATGACACTGCCCTCTACAGCTAAGATGTTGAACAACAGCTCAACCTGAAGCTGGGCTGCCGTGAGTCCATGGCGACGGTGTAGGCTGCAGCCACTGCTGCAGTGGGTTGCCATGGGCTACTGTGTGTAGCCAGCAGCCGCCATGAGCGGCCGTCCAGAAGCCGGCGACTGATCTGCCTCACCCAGGAAGAGCGCAATGATGGTGCCAACTTGGGCCAGTGAAGCAACATCCTCCACAACTAGACTGAAGAACAAAATGACAGCAACTTGTCTGTTCCCCTTCCCATAATTCCCCAGCGCTATTCCCATCCCCCAATTCCCCAATTAAAATCTTAAAAAAAAAATTACCTAGAAAGTGTTGGGAATTGTAGAATTAATTTGAGTTTGGGGAAAGTAGGCTATTAAGAAACCTTTTTGAAAGTGTATCTTATGATCCCTAATGGAGATCCTACAAGAGAAAGGAAAAGTGCTTAAAATTAAAGGATTACACAACAGAAAATTCAGATTGGTATTCCTGAGCAACTACTGACAAAACACCTGACAGGCCCATGGTTGAGGTAACTTCCTTCTTCTCTCCCTTTAAGCATCTTATTTTATCACATACACTGCTGTGCATTTGCCCTTTCCCCCATCACCCCACTATAAAAAGTATATGGTAATGATAATAATAACAATAATGACAAAATATAGTGCAACACAATACTCGGTTTCTTTCTTGAGGTCTATTCTCAATAGCCTTATTGAAGTATAAATGACACACAATAAACTATACATATTTAAAGTATATAATTTGGTAAGCTTTGACATATGTATACACCCATGAACCTATCAGCACAATCAAGATAACGAACTTCCAAACGATATATCACCTCCAAAAGTTTCCCTAAGCCCCACTTATCTAATTTCTGTCACTATACATTAGTTTGTATTTCCTAGCAGAGAATCATAGAATGTGTCCATGTATTGGTCTTACATCTTCCACTTAGCATATTTATTTTGAGCTTCATCCAAGTTACAGCATGTATCAATAGTTCATTCCTTTTCATTGTTGAGTGGTATGCCATTGTGTACAACTTATTTTTAGGTCTATTTGTTTCCCTCTTGACACCTTCCTTTCTTCCTTTTTTCTTTCTTATTGTCAACATGTTTATTATAGAAACTTTCATAACAGGGTAAAGAAACAGGAATAAGAAAATCACCTACAGAAAGCTATGGTATTTGAATTAAAAACCAACCAACCAAGAAAAACAAAAACAAACAAAAAACTAAACGAAAATCCCTGAAGACTAAAGAGCCTTGAGTGTCAAAGAAGTAAGTTGTTAATAGAGTTATTTTGTGTCCCTTGATAAGATACTGATGTGTGTTTTGGGGGTGGGTTGCTATTTCAGTTCTGGTGGCCTCGCCTAGAGCCCTCTAAACTGCACCCGTTAGGGCGGTCTATTCAGTCTTCCAAAGGCTGCCATGTAACATAGTTTGCTTATACAAAGGGGGTCTCAGTGTGGTTATGAAATAAGGCAAGACAAATCCAGAAACACAAGAAGTATGCATTAAAGAAAAGTCCTGGAGATCCACAGGCCAAGAGCAACCAACAACCTTTGTAAATCAGCATTACCTCAAAGTGAATGGCATGAGCACTGAGAGAATGTAATTTTGATTACCATGTGTTATCAGGAGTATTTCTACTGCTGAACCACTAATAATTCCCTCACCTTTGTTAATGTTAAAAATTTTTAGGTGTTCCCACTCAGCAGCTGCTTCTTTTAACCCAGCAAAGATCAACCTGACCTTATCAGCTTGAACTTTGAAGAGTGTACTTGGTGAAACGTGAATAAGGAAGTATTCATGCTTGGCAGAGCTTGCTGTCTATTTTGCTCAGTATTTTACCATGATTAATCCCTATCCATTGCTCTCCATTGGCGTTGCCGGCCCTGCTGATGCTGTCAGTCTCATATTTCCCCTCTGTAGCAAATACCTTTCAAACGTTGTTGGATTCTGGCTGGGGGTGACCTTTTATGGGGCACTGCTGCCTCCTATCAGGCTTTTATGGGCGTGTTGGTTTGTGCACATGTGCAGACATTCTGACCCCATGACATCCGGAATAGACTCTATGAGAACAAACTATATCTGACCTTTCCAACATTTTGGCTACCCAAACTCTTCCCAAGTGCACGCGTGCGAAGAACGCTCCCTCTTGGGTTTAGCTTACATTCTTCTCACATCAGAAGAGCTAGTCTCGGAGGCTGTGAAGCCAGGTCAGAAATGCTAACGAACATAACAGCAATGTTCCTGGGAGCCCTTCAAGTTGTCTGGCAGTGTTTTCACATCTTTCAGTTTTTACTGTGGTTTAAGTGAGCAGTTCCAAATATGTGAATTACCCTTTCTGGTAAAATCCAGTCTTTAGAAAGGGCAATGGATAACAATAACCCTGGGAAACTTAGTAGCTGTTTTTTGTTTGTTTGTTTGTTTGTTCCCCCTCCGCCCCCCATAAGGGTTTATTGAGCCAAATGCTGGCCAGAAAAGAACCAGGTCCTGGTTCATGAACTTTGCAGAACTTTGCGGCCATTTTTAAAAATTTCTTTTCAGGTCTAGTTTTTTCTCCTTTTTCAGACCTGAGTCCTGTTGTTAAAAGAACCTACTGACATAAAAAGTTGTACAATCCATTTTATGGTATTTCTAGTACTTTTAGTTTGTATTTTCTATGCTGATACAGTTTACCAATAGTGAGTTTACTTTTTTGGTAAGCGCACTGTAGTACAGTATGTTCAAAGATGCAATATACCTTTTTAAAATAATTGCCAGATGGTCTACTCTTCTAAAAAAAAACAAACCCTTAAATCAGAGTTTTAAAGTTTTAAACGTCAGATTAAAATAACTATAAAGTCTACTTTTTCAAGTTTCCACCAACTTTCCCAGTCTTCAATAATGAAGATATGGATTTTGCCCTTAAATGCACAGTCTATCAGAATGAACTGGGTCACCAAGGCCCATTCCTTGTCTTCCTGACATTTACTCCACTTTTTATTTTCCTCAATAAGTTTTCCTTTCTCTTCTCAAAGTTGAGTATTTTTCTCATCTTAGTCTAACACCTCATTTTCATTCTCCCTTTTAATGGCTGATAAAGTCATGTACACTCAAGTCTTTCTCCACCACATAGCCCAAAGGGTGATTTTCCATTCACTTACATTTTCCTCCACTTTGAGAGCAGTGCTCATGTTTCTTCCTCACTGCTGGCATAATTCAAAAAGAACATATTTGCCCTGGCACAGCATATTCAAAGTCATGTCAGCATATCTGCAATGGCTTGGGTACAGGATTATGGAGAGGCACATCATGTGACATTGGGAACAGCTAAATTAACATCTCAGGATTGGAAGAAACACACCATCAAGACCTAAAAGATATGACCTCTATTTTTTCATACACCGTATGGGAATCCAAAGCCAGTGAAACTATATCCAGTGCTTCTCATCACTATCACCAATGGTTTGTGCAGCTCATAAAAAGGAGAGTGTATAATAAATTTTAAGACGGAGCCAAGAAAATGAAATAGCACATTGTACTACACTCTGAAGTGAAACATAAAATAATTTGGGTCCTGTATTTAAGTGAAAGTCAGCAGGATGCTAGTTATGGGTAATAATATAATTTCTGATTTAGCATTACAGTTCAAGATGCAGTGATCTTTCTAGGTTGCTACATGTGTCTACGGAGTGGGGGCGATCCTTCAAGTACGGCAAAGCATCAATTTAGCTACATTCAAGTGAGAGCACACATCATATAATAATTCAATGTTTTTATAACTTGATTGAACACTCTGATAGCAGAGTGGAGAGCAACATATTTGCTACACATATGAATCTTATTATTTATACTACATTTTGATTATTAGACCCTAAGTTGACAGAAAGTAGTCTGCTATACTTGCTCTTTTACTTTACATTAATGTCTTGCAAATTATGAGGTGGTGATATTATCTACTCTTATTAATTTTAATGTATTAATATCCATGTAAACAAAGGTGAGCAAAATATTGTCAAACTACAAAAGTTAATTACAATCATTCCTTAAGCATTACCTGGCACTTTTTTAGATTTTGTTTCTTGCTCATATGTGATTAGAGATTTCAGAATATGAAGTGGTAAAATACACATTGTAAATGCACAACTGAAATAAAATGTTATTGTGCAAAACAGAAGACTATTTTCTTATAGTGTTAACCTGTAGCAACCTGTTATGGACCATCATGTTTAATAGGACATCGGTTCATGAAGTTTCAGATTTTGTACTTCCTATAAAAGCACCCTTGAATATTTTTAAGTCTGCTAATTATTTTCTTGGAAGGAGGGTGCTATGTGTATTAGAAAGAGCATTTCAAATTTTTCTTTATGGAATTATCTTGTAATATTAAAATGATGTTATTGGTAGCATATATTTATAACATATAAATTATACATAAAAGGTAGTGTGTATGTATATTTATACCTTCTGTGTGTGTGCACGTGTGCGTGTGTGTATGTGGTATATACAATCCATAAACAAGCCAGTTAAAGTAGACTTCTATTACCATTATTACCTTTTTTACACCTTAATTTTTCATTTTTCATTTTTGGATCGAATTTTGTACAATGGAGGCATTGCAGATACACGTTGAGAAAAGGCAACAAGGTAATTGTTGAGTCTTGCCTGTTGAACTCGCATCAACAAAGGCGCCTGCCTCTGGCTAAGCAGCCCATGTGGGTTACCCCCCACACTCACCCCCACCTCCCCCCCGAGTAGAGCACAGAAGTGAATCTAGGCTGAGGAGGTTTCTCTTTTGTTTTCCAAATACATGTTTGCAATGTAAAGTGAATAAAACAAACCTGGAAAAAAATGCCAGCTAACACTTGGGTATCTCTGTTGTGTGGAGGTGATATTAACAAACTATTCACTCAAATTTTCTGCGCCAACAATTATGCTTGCATTTCCAGGCACTGCCACCAAGACAAGCGCAGAGGGAATGTTGTCCTTGCAATTTTCTGGAATGTAGGCACTAGAGAAAGTTGAGCCTCTGGGCAGAGATGGCTTAAAGAAGTGATCTGACAGAGTTTGAAGCAATAAAAATGGTATTTTGGGTCTTTCATTTCTACAAGTGTATTCATTTGGGGGAAACCCCGGGGGATTGGGGCATGGGTGGAGAAGGGGCAACCTAAAACTGAAAGTTTAACCTTCCGAAAAGGGTTGCATCTGTGAACCTGCAGCCCGAAGGTGCACTTTGTTCTCCATTCTTGGCGTCTAGGAAGTTGGACGGCCTCCCACCACCGGACAGCGCCCAGCGGCGGGCAGGGACTCTTCCTCTTCTAGTGATTCGCTCCGCGGGCGACGGGATTCACCTTTGCTTTCGCATCCCCACCCCAGCCCACCGATGCGCGAACGAGGCCATGGGGCCTCTGGTCCCAAATGTGAGTGGCAAGGAGATTCGTACTAAGGAGCCAGCGGCCTCTAAAGGGGCTGCGCTTGCCATCCCGGGACCGGACTGAAACCGAGAGAGATTTTCAGGACCTTGATTTTTCTCTTTAGATGTAGCAGGAATTAGAGCAAGGGGGCGTAGATTCTGTTCGATTTCCGTTCCCTTTTGTCAATGGGAAGATGGACTAGAAAAATGCCCTTGAGCGTAGAATATTGGGGGTGGGGGGGGTCCAGCTAGAAGGTCGGTAGATTGTAAGTCAGGAAGGGAGGAGGCCAAGGGATGGGTGGGTGGTGGTGGGGTCTCTTTGTTTCGCGCTTCCCTTCTCCCCCCTCGCTCCCCCCTCCTCCTCCCTCCCGCCCCGGACTCAGCTAGGCTAAATTTCTAGAGACACATTTTTGAACCCTGGCGGGTGGGCTTCTTGGAACGTCCAGAAACTTGATCTCAGGGCTCTGGGCCCCGGAATGACCGTAGGGCTGGAGAGCCTGGGCCCTGGTGCGAGGTTACCTGGGATAGAGCGGTTGACCTCGGGGCCGCGTGGCTGCCCGGGTGGGAAGGGAAGGCGTTCTTGACCCCTTCCGGGAGCAAGTTATTAATTCAGTTGAGTTGACCAAATGACACTCAAAAAGGGACGTCTCCTGGTCCCCCTTTTCCAATTGGAATTTAGCAGGTGAAGGGGCTGGGAAAATTCCTCTCTCAACTTGAAGTCGCCAAGAATTGATGAGTTCTCTTAACCGCGTGGATCCGGAGGCATAGATCATTCTAAATGCACACGCGCCCCGAACTCTTCCCAATCTCCTCCGCGGAGTCGACGCAGACAGCGATCTTCAAAATCGTCCCTGAAAATCTAACCTCCCTGACTAGCCATTTACTGAGATTTGAAGATTTTTCTCCATACCCAAGGTCATCTTCTCTTCTAGTCTCAGAATCTGCTTGTATTCTGTATTGTAAATCCAATCATTGCCTCTCCCCTTAAAAACAGCCCCCGCCAACGCGTCTATCAGCTACACTAAACACCCGAAACGCTTTAGTCACCAGTTTAATTCATAGAAAGTAGCTATAACTCTTGACATCACCTCCGCAGCCCACCCGAGGACGCCGGCCCTGGACACCGTGTTATGAGGCTGTTTTCTGGAGCGTTGAGTTCTGAGATTTAAGGGAAGGTTGAGACATCCTGGTAGCCTTTCCGGCTTCCACGTCCCTCCCCGGCTCGGCTGGTCAATTTCTGCTGCTGCTGCTCTTCCTCCTCCTCCTCCTGTCCTCCTCCAGGTACCTTCGCCTCCCCTCCCCCGCTCTCTCCCAGTCCACCTCCAGCGGGCAGTGGGAATCATTCCTTTGGCGCTCAATTCAGAGCTGCCGGGTGGACGGACTTGCAGTAGGAGAAAGACTGTCCCTTCTTTCAGAAAGGGTGTCATTGGATCAACTCTACTGAGTTAACTTGCTCTGGGTTTCTGGAGAGCTCGGATGGGCCCGTGGGTGTTTTGCTAGATTCAGTGCAGACGTGGTAGCCTTCAGTCCAACCGACCAAGACTTCGGAGATAAAGCTTTGTCGCCTCCTCAGACTCCAACTCCCCCCCTTGAGAATCCAATACATTTAATGAAGGCTTTGCTTAGATGTAAGGTTCAGTGCGCCCTTGGACTAGAACCTCTGTCAGCACATTGCGCTCACTAGCTCCAACCTGGGCTCAACGCAAAACTCCGGCCCAATTAAAAATTCCCTGTTCCTAGTTACCTAGGGTTTTAAAAAGAAGAAGAAAGAAACAACAAAGGAAGAAAAAGGTTTCTCCGGACACTGCAGCCGCTTTTGTGAAATCATAACACATACCCCCAAGAGCACAATTTTCAAGGGAGGGTACAAATTCTGCCCTCGCTTGGTCGAACTCTACAGGCGATGTGCAGCGGAACCTCGCATTCTCAAGGCTGCTCTGAGGTTTGTGGCTTCGCCGCTGCCGGGAGCCTGGAATCCCGTCTCGGCTGAGAACCAAGCAACAGACCGCACAGGGACGCTGCCTCCCGGCTGCCGGCTGCTCACAAATACCAGAAATGCTGGTGACAGAAACAACTACCTGAACTCAGAAACGTTGGCTAGGAAGCCCTGTGTGCAGAAGAGAAGTCTTGCTAATTCACCCAGATTGTTTTAACTGGTTAATAAAGCAATTGACACTCAACAAAACCACCATCGCAGCAGGAGTCCTCGGCAATAAAATGAGAATCACAACCACAGGTTTGTTGTCGCTAACAAGCGCCTTTATTATCATTGCTTAGTATTCTTTAAAAAAAAACAAAAAGGAGAGAAAAATATCATCATTTCATACCCAATGGTAAAGAAGGTCCCTTTTCTTTTTCTAGGAAATTAGAGCACCGATTTTCTTGATTCATCCTCAATAAGCCACAAACAATAAAAACTGGAAGAGAGAAAAATTAGCTCTAAACACCCATAACCCGCTCTGGGTGGACTATAAATGGTTAATCGTGACTCCTTTTAAATGCATATAATTTTATCTGACTCTTGGATGTTAAGATACTAATGGTTTGTATAGCCTTATTCTATCTACATGATTAAACTACACACAAAAAGTAAAGCTAAGAAGGGGGAATGGAATACATATATCCCACATCTATTTTCTGAGGTGAATAAAATTTGTTTGTTTCATTTTGACCCCCAAATTATGTGTTTGTGGATATCGGAAGATAAAAACACTTCAGCTATATTTTTTTCCATCTCAATACCTTATGGAAATTGGCATCCCCATTGTTATTCTACTCTTTCAAACTGATTCTAATGTGGGCTAAACAGCATCACGGTCCTTGGGAATAAGTTCCCAAACAAATCCATAGTTCAGGGAAAGTTGATCAAAGTCCCCTTTCCTCCCCAGTCTTGGTTAGTTGAGGAGGAAAAAGTTTTCACCCTTGCTGTACATAATTTCCCAAAGACCCAACTTAAAATTCACTTATGTTTACCAGAGGTTGTTGGAGAGTAAATAAATCCTAAATGTGTAATGCTACTTTTCAATTGCAATTAAAACCTATTTAGATTTTGGGAAAAGTAGCTTGAGAACATAGTATTTGTTCAAGAATTTTGCAGCTGGCATTAAGTTTGATATGGAATTTAATTTTTTTTTAAGTAAAGCAGAATAAGCAACATTACACAAAAATACAGGCGTACGAGCCCACCAGGAGTTTTAGGTGTAATCGCTGCATTTTGGAAGGTGTGTACAAGCACACATGGGCAGACACCACAGACCCAAGAGGAACTTATTAAATCTTAGCATCTCTTTTATATTCAAAGACACTGTAAAGTATATTGGGGTGGCCTGGAAGTAATGGGAACTATACTTAATAACTACTCATATTCTTCTTTTTATCGCATCAACAGAAGAGCTCACACCAGGGGATTCACACAACTGCTGTTTTGAAGGATATATTTTTGACCTAACAGAATATGCAAAGGTCAAAATGAGTCCATTTTTGACAAGAGGGTCTAATCCCCCCTTTGAACACAAGAGGTCGCTCCTGTGACCAAATACTGGGGGAAATAGTGGTAATCACAATTTTGCTGTATTCTACACAAATATTACAAAATTTTTACAGATATATTTAATACATTAAATGCACATTATCAGCTAAGGCAACAGGGGAATAATCCGTGATCATATTTGAATTTCAAGGTGAAATCAAACAATATATGCCTGCTATCCAAACTTTGATTTTAATGTAAAATGTATTAGGCAACAGACACAACAGAACTCCAGAGCACATCCATCACAAAACAACAAAATTATTGGTTCCCCTCAAATTTTCCCCTCTGACAGGGCATACAGTCTGCATGATCTTTACCTCTTTCAGCCTAGGAACTTATTAAGAAAAATACTTGTTTACACTAACAGTGTGGACTGAAGAAAGGAAAACACATTGTCTTCACCATGATGATGAAATTGCCCATTCCTAACGGTTTTCCTCCAAGGCACATGCCAGCTTTTCTATTTGGAATTGCTATCAACATTGGCAATAATTCTTTGGAGCAGTTTATTAGTTGAGGGAGTTAAAATGCCACGCTGAGTGTGGGGCTGGCTTGAAGGAGGATGGATAGTGAGGGTACTTTGTGGATTTCAAATATAAGTCATCAGGCTTCTGGCAGCTTGTTGTTTAATTCCATGTTTTCAAGGTGGCATGATGGACTATGATTGGTTAAAATCCTCTATTTACTTTCTGGTGGTATAGTGGTATCTCTTTTTTTTACTAGAGTCAACTCGGTTATCTATACAGGAAACATGCCTGTATACCGGGAAGACTTGCTTCTTGTTGTGATTATTAGCGTTAGTTTTGCAACAGCAGCCTGACAAAAGGCTCTGTGCATATAATACCAGAGGCTAGAAACTATGATCAAAAGCCAAACCAAAACCAAAAAAAAAAAATAGTCTGGTAAATTTATCAACCTGTGTCTACCCAACTTTCAATTTCACACACTCAAACTTATAACAAAAATTGAAGTGATGAGATCCAGTTAGAAATCTTCCTTGAGAGAAAACAAAACAAATACATGTTCTTGATAAAACCTTAGCCCGATCAGGGGGCACTCACGCATCTTCGCTTCTCTTTGGGCTCTGGAGAAGCCAGTCCATGCAAACCAAGCCTGAGGCCGGCTGAGAGCTCACAACTCTTATCAAGGGTGAGATCTGGCGAAAGATACAAAGGAAGGAGTTTCCTAACACACCGGGTTTACTCGAGGCAACAAAACACCGAAATTAACCCTTCTACTGCTTGGGTTTGTGGGCATTTTTAGATAAAACTGGCAGTCACGTTAAAGAATAACTATTTAGAAGCTTTTTGGGAGAAGTGTGGGGTTTCTTCGTGGCCTTACTGTGACTTTGTTTTGGGGAGACTGTAAGATATGACAGGCACATGTAAGAAATTATTGAAAAGGGTTACCGGCGAGGTGCAGCAAACATTCTCTCTTCAAGTTGTTTCCTGAGAGAAAATTATCAGATAAACACACCCGGTGAAGTGAAATAGGTATTTCGCTGTTCTTTTCTGTATTAGATTCCTCTATGCACGCCCTCAGAGTAATGCATTTTTAATAATTATCAAAACACCACCAGCTACTTGTACACGTTTGCTTAAAATCAAAGGGCAGGAAACCAGCTGAGAGAGAAACTGGACAGGGCAAAATCGCTTTACAAATTTTAAACTACTGGAAAGTCATTTATTTTTGGATTCGGGTTAATACGCTTGCTAATTCTAGCTAAACTGCAAAGCAGACCTCGCGGGGCGGGAGGAGAGAGTCCTCGGAGTCAACTTGGTTTTACCTGTGCGCTTCCAACCTGATTCTCCGCTAAGGCGCCCCTTTCCCCCCACCCCAAGTTTTTGGACATCTGAGGTCGTGGGTAACAGGGTCGTGGGGTAGCAGTAGCGAACAACTCCTCTGGGTTTATTCATCCCACTCCCGGTTCTTCTTCCCCTAGGCAGCTCCCAGCGCGCCACACGCAGCCGGTTTCGGGAACCCACCCTCCCAGGCAGCCCGGCCCGGCCAGGCCCGGAGCTATGCGCCAAAGCGCGAGATCTAAGCGATCCGAACGGGCTGTTGGTTCCAAGTCGCCTCTTTGCCTAGAACCCGGGAGGGACCTCATCATCAGGAAAACCTACCCAACCAGCCACTCGCCACCGGCGGCAGAAAAGTGAGCCTCGCGCGCAACACGGCCAGCCGGACTGCGGGGACCCCAGGAGCGCAGGGCGGAGGAGCAGCGCGACGGGAGGCCAGGGCGCTGGCGGCGCGGCCGGGAAGGAGCGAGGGAGGGGGCAGGCGGAGGAGGAGGAGGATAAGGAGGAGGAGGAGCAGGAGAGGGAGGCCAAAAGCCAGAGCAGCCGGGCAGCGCGAGCATCGGGGGAGCGCGGAGGAGCCCCGAGCAAGTGGCCTCGGGGAGCCCTAATCCTCTCCCGCGGGCTCGCCGAGCGGTCAGTGGCTCCCGGCGGCGGCGAGGCTGAAATATGATAATCAGAACAGCTGCGCCGCGCGCCCCGCAGCCAATGGGCGCGGCGCTCGCCTGACGTCCCCGCGCGCTGCGTCAGACCAATGGCGATGGAGCTGAGTTGGAGCAGAGAAGTTTGAGTAAGAGATAAGGAAGAGAGGTGCCCGAGCCGCGCCGAGTCCGCCGCCGCCGCAGCGCCTCCGCTCCGCCAGCTCCGCAGGCTTAAAGTGGACGCCCCGATCCGCGAGGGCGCGGTGCAGCCAGGCAGCGGCTCTCTCAGCCTTGGCAACCCCCGGGGCCACTGTTTCCCACTTAGCCACAGCTCCAGCATCCTCTCTGTGGGCTGTTCACCAACTGTACAACCACCATTTCACTGTGGACATTACTCCCTCTTACAGATATGGGAGACATGGGAGATCCACCAAAAAGTAAGAGGCTCTTTTACCTTGTGGGGCTCGGTGTGCTGGTCTTGTGCGGGGGTCTCTCTCAGGCACGGGTGCCAAGGGCTCTTCGGAGTGGAGTCATTGCCTGGAGAGGAGAGAGCGCGAGAGCGAGAAGGTGGCTTTTTCTTGTTGCCGCCACGCCTGCATGCTTGCTGTCGGTTCTGATGTTCGGGAAACTGATCGCACCTTGTGTTTGGATTCGCCTGTGTGCCCTCCAGAACCCTACCCTTCTGGGGCAGAGTGGTGGTTTCCAGCTCGGGGATCCTGAGCTCTTCGAGAAGGTTATTCTGTTGCAAAGGTCTGCCAGAACGTACTATACCCGGAGAGGTGAATTAGCATTAGATTTGCAAAAGAGAACGAATGACAACTGTATTGATGTCTGCTTTTGCGAACAATATCCAGTTCTACGTGCTATTTAAGAGCTTGCTTCGTGGAGAATATAGACATCCCTGCGTTCACTTAACGCTTCTAGTCAAAACCTTTTCTTTGGCTTGACTTATCCATAATCTTTCCCAGTGATTATAGCCAAGAGGGAGGAGGGAGGAAAAAAGAAATACAAAATGAACGGGTTTGATTGCGTGTTAGGCTTACAAATGTAGGCTATTCAAATCTGCATTTTACATATATTCCACCTCCTTTTTAAAACGAGGCAAGGTTTTGATGGTACACTTCAATTACCATCCCAAAGTGCAATACTCTTAAAAAAAGAAAGAAAGAAAGAAAGAAAAACAACTCCCAGAGTACGCCCTGTAAGAGAACGACACTAAAAGTGTGTTTATCTCTGTAGGAAGTAAACGGTTAGTCAATCATGTATTTATTTTCATTTCAGAAAAACGTCTGATTTCCCTATGTGTTGGTTGCGGCAATCAAATTCACGATCAGTATATTCTGAGGGTTTCTCCGGATTTGGAATGGCATGCGGCATGTTTGAAATGTGCGGAGTGTAATCAGTATTTGGACGAGAGCTGTACGTGCTTTGTTAGAGATGGGAAAACCTACTGTAAAAGAGATTATATCAGGTACGCCATTTAAACTGCTTCCTTAATTTTGTGGGATTTCCCTTTCTTTCCCCACTCCCAATTTATTATTTGGTGTGCCTTTGTCTTTTTGCAAAGTTTGCTTCAGTGGGGTCCAGCGTGCAAAAGTTACCCAGTATGTGTGTTACATAAATTAAATTATGCTGTTCATTTCACTTTTTAGGAAAAAACCCCTGCAAAACCCAATAGTGGTTTTCATAAATTGTGTGGTATTGAAGCTTGTTTAATTGCTCTTGGAATACGTGAAACTCAAATTATTTTCCTCTTTTACCCTTCCCCTTACAAAACAAAACAACACATTTTTAAATTAGGATAAATTGGGATTTCTGAACTTAAAAAAGGTTGATTTTTATTGTATCATGCAGCATTTTTTCTTTTCTATATATTTATTTTAGTTCAGTATCTTATTAGTAACTTATAAATTCTTTGGAGATGTCAGTGTAATGGGAGAAATAAAAGTTTAACCTAAGCGTGTTTAGAGATGCACTTTAAAAGAGCAAATAGAAGTATTGCACCTTTTACCTTTAGGGTAAGAGTTTCTACCTGGAATAATTTGAAACCAACCCAAATATTCCCTGCAAAAAGACCGGAAATTTAATCTTTTTAAATATTAACCCTTTGGTGACATCTGACTGTCTTTTCTTTCTTATCTTATCTGAGCTGATGAATTAGACAGATCAAATTGCCCATCATCTGTCTACGAACAATTGGTATATTTAGATAATTGAACAGCTTCCTTTCTCACATTAAAATCTGGTAACTGATAAAATGAGCGAATTGCCTATACTGACCAGACTACAGCCACATAAGGAACTTTGAGGGGTTTTTTTCTTTCAATTTATTGTGTCTAAACTTCATTCTTTGCTAAGCTCCAGTTTTCTTTGACGTGTGTGTGTGTATGTCAGAAAACTTCATTTTCTGCCTTAGGAAGCCAGTTGAACTTCTAAAGAAAATTCTATTGTTTCAATAACAAACAGAAGAGATAACATCTTCAGTATTATTTTAAATAATACCAAAATTATATATGTTTTAAAACTTTCTCTAGTGGCTATTAACAAGAAAACAGCATTTGTAAGTTACAGACTTTCTGGAGCTGAGAACTCTTATTAAAGTTTAGTGAAGATTTAAGTATGTAGTGACAATATTTTCTGCTTATTTAGTATCCAGGAGTTTTTCCTTTTTTAAAAAATCATGAAGCGGAGAGTAGAATCTTCATAATACAACTGAACCGTGCCAAAAAAAAGTTTATTAATACTTTGATGGGGGTGAGGGGAAGAAAGGGAGGAAATAGGGGAAGTGGGGAACTGGAGGAAGGGGGAGGGGTTTTCCAAATTGTTTGGTCACAAGCAAGGTAAAGTCCTCATCCTATGAAATGGAAGATTTAGAGTAGGCGGAGGGAAGCAAAACTTTTGAATCTACCTTAGCTCTGACAAATGAGCCGTTTTCGTTTTCATTGTTTACTTGATTGGTGTGTGAGCTCCCGATTGTGGAGAGAGAGAGAGCTCCCTTCGCCCCTCCAGGAGTCTCTTTACTCCTATGGAGATAGTGTTTTGCTCAATTGCATGCAGACCTGCGTGTGCCTAACTCTGGATACACGTTTGTGGAAGGAGCCAATCGCCTTTATCTCTCTCTCTCTCTCTTTCTCTCTCTCTCTCTCTCTCTCTCTCTCTCCCCCCCCCTCTCTCTCTCTCACACACACACACACACACACACACACACACACACACACACGTGTGTCCTTTTGAAATCCTGTAGTTGTAAATGCAGAACAGAGAAACCATTTAGATTTCGGAATGCCTTTCTCCCCTTGGGGGAGTGAGGTACATCCCTCCCTGCTTTGTGTGGATCTTTTCCTCCCTTCCCTTCTCTCAGTTTGTAGAAATGTCCCTGCTTCTGTTACTACTGATACATGGTGAGGGGGGCCAGGGGCAGTGCTTTGAAGAGGGGACCTACAAAGATTGTTTCTTGGTAAGGAAAGGTCAGAAGCAAGGAAAACCTCACAAGTGGGTCTTTGCAATTTTCTGGCCGGCCATGGCTCGCTCTCAAGCAAACTGAAATAGAGGTAGATACTTCAGTAATTTGGACAAGATTGAGGGAACAGAAGCACATTTTTCAAATAATGATACAAGGAAGACTGTAGAGGAAACTTTCTGTTAACATTGTTGCCTGAGGAAAAATCTTGAGTTCCGGAAAAACTGCAGTGGACTTGTTGTGCAAGAGAGGGATCTGGAAACCCTCAGGTTTCATTTTGTTATTCTGCTTGTGCATTTGCTTGTGTTTGCAAACTGAGCGGGGTGACAGTCTCATTCCCCGGCCTGCCTTTCTCTTGGAAGGAGTACTTTTTGTTGCAGTTTTAGAGATATTTCCAGCAGCAGAAATTGGGGGATAGAGAGCCGAAAGTGTGGGACCATGGCTCCTGGAGTCTCCCTGGACTCCATCCTTGCAAACGGATGCAAGGGCCACCCTGCGACTGATCGCCGGAGCAGCGGCCCAGGGTTCAGAACACTTCAAATATCTTTCCTTTGTATGGACTTGGGTGTTCTGAGCTAAGAGGTGCAGATGCAAACATGGGGGTTTCTAAGAAAGGAAAAGGGAATAAAAGAAAGGGGAGAGGGAAACGTGAGAGGAACCTAATCACATATATTCTTCCATTCTCAGCGTGTCTGCAAATACTGATTTCAGTGTTTCAGGGCCTTGTGGCCCGGGGACGCCGGCCGCCTTGGGTCAGGGCAGCGTCCGCCTGAAGTGACTCCCTCTCCCTCTGCTTCTCTCCCCGCCCCGGGCCCGGGCCCCGCAGGTTGTACGGGATCAAATGCGCCAAGTGCAGCATTGGCTTCAGCAAGAACGACTTCGTGATGCGCGCCCGCTCCAAGGTGTACCACATCGAGTGTTTCCGCTGTGTGGCCTGCAGCCGCCAGCTCATCCCCGGGGACGAGTTCGCGCTGCGGGAGGACGGGCTCTTCTGTCGCGCAGACCACGATGTGGTGGAGAGAGCCAGCTTGGGCGCCGGCGACCCACTCAGCCCCCTGCACCCGGCGCGGCCGCTGCAAATGGCAGGTACTCTTATGGCCGGCCCGGAGGGAGGCAGGCTCCGGGAGGCAGGCGCCAGGCTAGGTCAGCGCCGCCCCTGCCAGCGCGCGGGCGGCTGCAGCAACCCTGGGATTAGAGCTACAGGGCGGTCACTGGCAGCGGCGGTGGCCTGCAGTTAAGTTAACTGAAATGTTCTGGGTGCCGTCTGCACTGTGCTTCGCTCTTTTGCAGCAAGGTTCGGTGCACTCATCGTCTCTCCTGACTTCCCCGACACACCTACACGTCTGTGTGCCTGTATATGGGTACCCATAAATGTACACCACTTGTGCACACATGTATACACGCGCCCACAGTGCTTCCAGTTCACCTGGGCCTTCACACCCTGGCTTACTGAAAACGGGCATGAGCTCCCCACCAAGTGTTCTCCATGCTGCAGCCTAATTAAATGGGTGGAGCTCTGGGCCCCTGGCGCTTCCTCCTTTAACCCAATGAAGGAAGTTTAGGTGGCCTTAAGTCATGCAGCCTCCCAAATCCTTTCTCCTTGTGAACTGCCCCACACTCCAAAGCATTTTTAAAATTTATTTTTATCATTTTGTGAGAAAAGGAATCTGAAAAGATGTAGTCTTAATAACTGCAGAGCTGCAGTTATTTGCTGCAGAGCTGTAAGTTAAAACTGTCAACAAGCTAATCTGCAGTAATTGCCTTTTAAAGGGAGCCTGCCTCTTGAAACCATTGGTTCTAAGTGATTTGGTGAGAATTTCATCTTCAGGCCTGTGGCTGTAACACTAAAGTGACCCCATAGGTGTTGACCTGACCCTAGGGGGTCCTGGAAGGTGTAGGATTTGTACCAGGGCCTTTGCCCCAGGAAGGAGAGTAGAAACAAAACAAGGTGGCCAGGAGGGGGCCAGGGTAAGAAGGCAGACAATGTTGCCAATCCTGCCCTCTGGTCATGAATAGATCTGCCCACTGCGTTTTTAAAGTATCAGTTCCCACTAAACACTGGCTGAGAAAACAGCAGCTCTTCCCGCCTCTGATTTCTGGCAGCTCTAAGAATTCTATCCTGGAGGAATTGTGACCGGCTTGCACTGGGGCACAGCCAGGGATGGCAACCTGTTGGGTGCAACCTGTGCTCCCACTTGTGGGAAAATACAGAGGAGGCTGAGATATTGGGAGGGAGTCAGGAGACAGAGCACTTCCCAGCTGTCGTTTTATCTAGAGCCTAGGCAGCTCAACAGAGTTTCAGTTTTCCTTTGCTTGTGGTCAACCCATCTCAGCAACATCCAGGTAGATTCAGCACTAAGAACAAGGACTGGAGAGGGGGCCGAAATACGAATTTCATTAGTCGCTTGGCACGAGTGTCCCCTCTGGACTGAAGTTCAAGGCTTTCTGGCAGAATATTCCTCTGCTTTTGCGTTGCAGACACACGGGCTGGTGTGGTATCTCTGCTGTCACTGGGGTGTTCCCAGTTAACCTTCCCTCGTACTGTCTGTGACCTTGGCCCAAGAGCCCGGATGTAGGGGGTACTCGGTGTAACCTGGACGCAGTCTGGGTCTGAGGAAAGGCGAGGAGGGAGGAGAAACAATGCTGAAAGAAGGCACCCCTGCTGTGAGCAGGGGGACAGGCCCTGAGACATGCACCCCTTTGCTCACACTGTGTTGACATGAGCAGGGGCGGAGGCTGTGTTCCGGCAGGATTACTCAACATTGACCTCTGAGATTAGAAAGGAGATTTTCTTCTACCTTTCGCTTCCCTCACCGGCATCTCTGCTGCCCCTGCTTTGTCGGTGGAGGCAGCAAAGCACTGGCCATTGTCCGGGAGCCGCGGGGTGGGCCAGCGCCCGGCCCTCGCTAATGGCACCCCTTCCCCCGCAGCGGAGCCCATCTCTGCCCGGCAGCCGGCCTTGAGGCCTCATGTCCACAAGCAGCCAGAGAAGACCACCCGTGTGCGGACTGTGCTGAACGAGAAGCAGCTGCACACCTTGCGGACCTGCTACGCTGCCAACCCCCGGCCGGATGCGCTCATGAAGGAGCAGCTAGTGGAGATGACCGGCCTCAGCCCCCGCGTGATCCGGGTCTGGTTTCAAAACAAGCGGTGCAAGGACAAGAAGCGGAGCATCATGATGAAGCAGCTCCAGCAGCAGCAGCCCAATGACAAAACTGTGAGTGGCCCAGGGGCCGGGCAGGGGACCCAAGGGAAGCAGAAGAGGCATGCCAGGTGCGTACTGGCTGCCCAGTTGGGTGCTCCGTTTCTATTCTGCTTTGGAGCAGGATCCCTGATGGGCAGCTCCTTACCCCCACCCAAACTCTGGGGAGAGGCAGCCGCCACCAGGCCTACCTACGAAGGCTGACCTCGCCTGGGAGGCCCGATCCTGTGGGTTGGAGCAGCCGCCCACATCCCCAGCCTGTGTGGGCGGGCGCCTGCCCTTCAACCTCGCAGGCCAGCGCCCATCTAGGCAGGCAGCAGCAGGGCCTAGCTCTCATTTTGCCTACATTCAGGTTGTTAGTTCCTCTTATACTGGAGAGGAGAGAGGGCCAACTTCTTGGCTTCCTATCAAATCCAGAGGCACAGGGGTTGTGTCACCCTGGGGGTCCCCGGCCCCCCCACAGCGGGCTAGGCCTGTTGTAGCACCTTCAGGCCAGCGAGGCCCCCCAAGGTGACCTGGAAAAATAGGACACCCTCTGCTCAAGGTCAAGCCCAGGCCTCTAGAGATATCAGTCCCATGGCACTAATATCCACTATCATCCCTGGCCCAGGGCAGCACCTACCGCGCAGGCCTTCTGGTTAAATTAACCTGAAGAATTCCTCTTTTTTTTCTTTTGCTTTTTACTGCTTCGGCCCTATTTTTAAATGCCATAAAACCTGCTGTCATTAAACTTGGCAGACTGGCCAAGCCTGGGCCAGGGCACTTTCTAAGTTGGTTAGTGCATAATAGCACAATAGTTAGTGCATAATAGCACAATAGCCACCAGACCTAAATGCTTGAGGGTGAGGGTTGGCTCTGCAGGGAGACCTGCCTGGAGAAAACCTAGCTGAACATCTAACTGAAACTGCCAAGGAAAGCACCATGTCTAGAGGCTGAAGGAAGGCCTAGCTTGCCTCACCTTTCTACTTCTGGGAGGCTACGGCCTGGGAAGGCAGACAGGAGGAACTGGGAAGAGCTGTGAGTGTAAGGGAAAGAAGAAAGTCATAACAGAATTTGGTTTAATAAGGCCCAAGCAGTTCGAATAGTCCAACCCACAGAAGCAGATAAACAAAATCCAGTAAAACAAAACTGAACTCCCGCTAATATCCATACGTGCAGCAGATTAACTGAGTCAATAAAAGCCACAATATAGATAAGGTAATACCAGGGTATATTTGCTTAGCCTGTGCAGACAATGGAGGGAGGGAGTTTGCTCACTAACATGTTGGGATTGGGGCGGGGGGGCCCTATTCGCAGAATATCCAGGGGATGACAGGAACTCCCATGGTGGCTGCCAGTCCGGAGAGACATGACGGTGGCTTACAGGCAAACCCAGTGGAGGTGCAAAGTTACCAGCCACCTTGGAAAGTACTGAGTGACTTCGCCTTGCAGAGTGACATAGATCAGCCTGCTTTTCAGCAACTGGTAAGTGTCAGCTCCCAGAGTGGGAATGCGGCATCTCCAACAGAAAGGAGATTGTGGTTTAACTGTTACACAATGAAAGAGTCAGAGGGTGGTTGCCTCCCTCCGAGGCCCCAGGGTTGGGGAAAGATGAAGGAGGTATGGTGAAGAGAAGGAGACAAGCTCGCACGAGAAACACACCTCTTGTGATTCTTTTTTATGAGAGTTCATCATTTGACCATATAGGTTGAATTTTCTATCAGTCAGTCTGCTTTGGTGTATTGACCTCAAGGTGCCTAACTAAATAGACAGGCATGGGAAGGTGTATGAGATTGCTGAATCGTCCCTCAGACTTCAGAGTTGGAAGGGAATTTAGATAGAGATCACTTTGACATTTTAATCAGCTATTAGTCAATTTACTGCCTTCTCAGCTCCTAGAGAACGGTCTATTTAAGGACCTAAATCAAGGTGTTTGTAATAGTGGTGAAATACATAATCAATGTTATTAACAGTGAGCAGCAGGCATCTGTCTGGGTACAGTTTTCAAATATATCAGAGTTCAGTTATTCAAAGATATGATTGATATTTTTTGTTACTATATCCATTTCTAGGACTGTCTTCATCTAAAATGTAGGACTGCTTAAACAGTTTTAAGTGTGTGAGTTCAAACGTCATACACAGTTACATCTTGTGGGGCATGCGTATAGCAAAAGGAACGTGAGTTCTACCAATCAGGAGATGATATGTGAGAATCTGTTTCAGCATTTATATGTTTCACACATCTGGAAAAGAGAAAATGAATTCATCCCTCGCCTACAAAAGGCTTACAGGTCAAAATAAATAAGATTACTAAATATATGTCCTTTGTGATATGGTATATGTACATATAAGATTTTTTTTCTTAAAGAGTAAACATCCCTATGGAATCTTGTTCTATAAAATGAGACCTATCCTAAAAACTTCCTTTCATTGGAAATGAAGCTTGAGTTGAGGCTAGCTTTGTGCCTGCACATTTCAAGGAGGAGCATTTTCTTCCTCTGTGGCAACTGTCAGGTAATGGACTAGAGTCCGTGGTTACAGAGGCTTGGCCCAAGTTTGTGTTGTAAATGGGCCAGCCTAAAGTCCAGGCAAATTTGAGAAGTTCCCTTGACCTCACAATGGGAAGTGTAATTGGGTAGATAGGAAGGTAGACGGTGGAAAATTAGGAAAGAAAGAATTTATTTAAAAGTCAGGTTAATCTTATGAGTTATTTGAGGGAAACCTGGATCATAGAGGGAGGGCAGCCAAGCGTTTGCACCTTCTGAAACTTTAGTGTCGGATGTGCAGTGTCGAAGGGGAGCCCAGGCAAGAGGCCGGGTGGGGGCAGGGTGGAAAAGGAGGTTTAGCAGCAACAATACTTTCCGCTTAAAAGAAGGAGCCAGATATTTATAATGTGATGACGTTATAATGTATGGGTCTCCTCTCGGAAGGAAGAGCCTTAAAGAGAGAGAGAGACAGAGAAAGCGAGAGAGAAAGCCCAAAAGGCTGCAGGACCAACAACAAGGCAGAGAAAGCCCACGCTGTGAACCCTCTGAGGAGTTAATCATTGTTCTGGGGAGCCTCCTCTGAATCACCCGTCACAGTCACAGGATCTGAGCGTGTGTTATGGATTTTCCAACTCAAGAAATGAGGTTTTGATGCCTAGAGACTGAGAACTCGCCTGCTCCCAGGGCCACATGTAGCCGGCAGGATAACTTTATTTGGAGCATGCATGGCAGAGTGGCGATGCCGTTTTACAACGGGAAACACATTTATTCTTAAGTAATTGAATGCAACATAATGTTGGGAATTCAGTTTCAGTTAATGCAGAGATCTCTTGGAAGATGGGAAAACGAGAGGATTTCTTCAATTCTTTCCCTTGGAGGCTTTCTGTAAGCCTGTTAAAACTCAATTATAAATGCTGCTCTCTATCTACATATCTGTCTGTCTCCACACAGAGAGGCTTGTACATACATACACTTATATGATCAGTTTATAATCCTTTGATGAATGTGATCACAGCCTCCTTTATTCATTTCTCAACCTTCTACGCAGGTCAATTTCTCAGAAGGAGGACCGGGCTCTAATTCCACTGGCAGTGAAGTGGCGTCGATGTCCTCTCAGCTCCCAGATACACCTAACAGCATGGTAGCCAGTCCTATTGAGGCATGAGGAACATTCATCCAGATGTATTTTTTTTTCCCTGTTGGAGAAAGTGGGAAATTATAATGTTGAACTCCAAAACAAAAAAGTATTTAACGACCCAGTCAATGAAAACTGAATTGAGAAATGAATGCTCCATGAAATGCACGAAGTCTGTTTTAATGACAAGGTGATATGGTAGCAACACTGTGAAGACAATCATGGGATTTTACTAGAATTAAAACAACAAACAAAACCCAAACCCAACATAAACGCTATCCAATGACCTTAGGAGTACTGAAAAAAAAAAGACGTTTTTAAAACGTAGAGGATTTATATTCAAGGATCTCAAAAAAAGCATTTTCATTTCACTGCACATCTAGAGAAAAGCAGAAATAGAGATTTTTCTAGTCCATCCTATTCTGAATGGTGCTGTTTCTATATTGGTCATTGCCTTGCCAAACGAGCTCCAGCAAATGAGCAGGAAGAGAAACTGGCCTCCTTGGCTGAAAGAGTGCTTTCAGGAAGGTGGAGCTGCGTTGGTTTGCGATGTTTTTAGTTAACTTTAACAAGGGGTTAATTGAAATCCTGGGTTTCTTAGCATGTCCTGTAGCTGGTTTCTTTTTTTCCTTTAGCTCCTTCCTCCTCCCCCCCCCCACTTTTTTTTTTTTTTTGAGATCCATCCTCTATGGAGAAGTCTGAAGCGACTTTAAAGGTTTTTGAATTCAGATTTAAAAACCAACTTATAAAGCATTGCAACAAGGTTACCTCTATTTTGTCACAAGCGTCTCGGGATTGTGTTTGACTTGTGTCTGTCCAAGAACTTTTCCCCCAAAGATGTGTATAGTTATTGGTTAAAATGACTGTTTTCTCTCTCTCTGGAAATAAAGAGGAAAAAAAGGAAACTTTTTTTTGTTTGCTCTTGCATTGCAAAAATTATAAAGTAATTTATTATTTATTGTCGGAAGACTTGCCACTTTTCATGTCATTTGACATTTTTTTGTTTGCTGAAGTAAAAAAAAAAGGATAAAGGTTGTACCGTGGTCTTTGAATTATATGTCTAATTCTATGTGTTTTGTCTTTTTTTTCTTAAATATTATGTGAAATCAAAGCGCCATATGTAGGATTATATCTTCAGGACTATTTCACTAATAAACGTTTGGCATAGATAAATAAATAAACGCAATGATCCAGGGTCCCTCTTTTATGTTTACAAGTAAGCCGGTAAAATGTCTGAAATTAAGTACTGCATGTGCATGGGGTAAACTGACATACAATAGGTGTGATGTTTTATTGCAAATAGTTAAGGTTGAGCTTGCAAGTTTGCATTTTGCAATACTGGGATCCAAACTGGTTGGAAACCTTTAGCTCTCAGCTGTGATAATGTTACTGTTTTTTGAGGATGAAATGCCGTCTTCTGTCCTGTTCCTCACCTTTCCTTCCTCCTGCCTGTTTTCTTGCCCTACTCCCCCTCCCCACCCAAACTAAGAAGAGGGTTCGGCTTAAAGTGGGTTTTGGTTCTGAGTCACTTTTATTTTCTTAGAGTAAGTGCTTTATACCAAAGTCTCCTGCTTAGGATTGTTGAAATGACCCATATTTCAAGTATAAGCTCTTGCTAAAAGAGAGGCTTTCTGCCTAGCCAGTGAGGTGTGACCATTATTTACCGGTGGCGGCTGTCAGCCGATTGAGAAATGCTGCTTTATTTGCGCAGGAAGAACAGACTGAGAGAGAGTTTTCTCAGCAATTCCCAGACCAGTCAGCGTGTGTGTTTTCTTGCTTCTCCCCCCACCTCCGTCCCCAGTTTGTTTCCTCACCCCGTCTTCTCCCCCAATTCCAATTGCAAATCCTTTGGAGGGGTGGCAGGCTGGGGCGGAGGGCCGGAACGGAGGCTCTGCTGGGGAACCGCCTTTTATAGGATGGGGA
Source organism: Hipposideros armiger (assembly GCF_001890085.2). Lineage (NCBI taxonomy): Eukaryota > Metazoa > Chordata > Mammalia > Chiroptera > Hipposideridae > Hipposideros > Hipposideros armiger. Next base: position 974,766 of record NW_017731410.1, read on the forward strand.
CCGGGGTCGCTTGCTTTGCAGGCCCCCATCGGCGGTCGAGGCTACTTGGGCTTGCTTTCTAAGACGCTTTCTCCTCTGCCGTTTAGCAGTAGTTCCTGGGTGATAGCCAGAACCAGGACTAGGTGAAGGGCCCTGTCTGAAACTAGGCTTCCTGGTGCTTCTTCGTTTGCGGGTATAGAGCTAGGATTTGGGGTTCTTCTCTGACCCTACCCATCCTTCCCCCCAGGATGATACTTTGACTCTTTAGAAACTGGATTCACTTGTACACGCAAGTATAATGCCGTTTTAAATATCTTGGTAACTGGTAATAAATACGAAAACTAACGTACCCTATTCGTGTGTCTGTGACGTGTGCCCCTTCGGACCCCTGCCAGGGAGCAGGGCGGAGGCCGGGCTCCAGGCGAGCGAGCCCCGCAGCCCCCAGCTCTCACTTCGCTTTCCCCCTCTCCAAACCTGCGCTGGTCGGGGAAGGAGACTCAATTAGGCTTTTGTTTGGCATCGTTCTACATAACGGGTTAATTACAGGCTCTCACGTGGGGGCAGAGAGAAAACAAACTTTGCATTGAAAATGTTACAGTGCATTAGACATGCCCCTTGATTACTTTGATTGTTGTGTCTAATTCTTGACAGAGGGGTAATAATTTGGCCGGCGGTAATAATGGCTTGTAGTCGTCTGTTGAGAAAAATAGGAGTTATGGCTTATCTCGCACAGATCTCCGGGGAAGCCCCCCCCCTTCCGCCTCCCTTTTTCCTTTTCTTCTTCGTCCTTTTCTCTCCTGAGTCTGTCTTCCAATGTCTTGTACCGACTTGATTCGTTTAGCTTCCGGTTCACAATTTCTATTTATCTGCCTTTTCGGATTTCCTCTTTCCTCACCATCATACCTGGGATGGCTAACAAGTCCAGTGCTGGCAGGTCCAATGTGAATGTTGGTGTCACACCTGCACAGTCGCTCATCACCCAAGCCCTGGTCTGAAAACCATCAAATTCCCTTCTCCAGCCATAGCTTCTGGTGGGCTCTTTTGAGAGCGTTAGCATCTACGGATGGGAAAAACAAACAAACAAACAAAACCCCTCACTTTATTTAGGGTTTGAATGCAATGGAGTGTCTTAAGTGAGGCACACATCTTTGAGATGCTTTCTCCTCCTGACATTTATTTCTAATATTAGGAGGAGGGGGGGTGGATGGGTGAGGAGGTGATGTTTTACATATAGATGTCAGTCTATTCTGAAGTCCACAGCTTGAATTTAAGTACAGTAATTTGGGAGGGGAGTGATGAATGATTTGGTTGCACTTGGTAGATTCAAGATATTTGTTGCCTGATGGCTGAGAAAGGATTGATGGGTCGATAGCGTTCTAGTTCTTGTATTATTCATAGGAAAGGTGTGTTCCCTTCTAGACTCCTCAGCATGTGCTCTAAAATGTGTAGCTGAAATGTCTTCTTGTTTGCAAACCGACTCTTGCAGGCGCTCTCCTTCCCCCTGCACACCTCTGGAGACCTAGTTTTGAGCTATGCTCCTCTAATGAAATTCCTCCTGTTTGCTATTATCTTTGATCCTCCCTCCCCTTATTACTCTGAATTCTTCCTTCTGGACATTATGACTCATTTCCTCCAGCTTCTGCAAGCTAAAATGTAATGCAACTGAAAGCATCCAGGACGCTCTCCTTAAGTCAGGGAATCCATATCAATATCTATACTCTTAAAGACAGGATTCCCCCCTCTACTGTTTCAGGGCAGCAGCAGCTTCTATTTCAGCCTACTGTCTCTCTCTTTCATCATATGGACCTGCTTTTTTTCTTGCCTTAAAAAAAAGCCCTTTCTAAGTTGGAATAGATTTTTTTTTTCTTCGCTGAAATAACATTTCTGGTTATTGGAGATTGTATGAAGGGGGTGGGTGTCCACTTACCAATTCACAACCTTTTTTTGGAATTTAAGATTAAATAGATGACGGTGACACTCTGTTGCTATACACCCTGGTTGTTCAACTCATTGTAGTGACCTCTTTTCTGGTCTATCTTACCCTTTTGACCACCAGCCAAAAGACAATGCACTTTTAAGTTACCTAGAAGTACTTTGCATTTCCCTAGCACCTTGATTTTTAAGCCATAAGATGGTTCTTATTGAAATCTCTTGTAAGTCCCATGTGGATTTACTTAGCCTTTTCCTTTTTCTTAAAACATAAGGGAAAAATGTTAAAACTCAGTCTAAACCATCAGAAGAGCTAAATTGGGATGGAACCCAGCCAGTTTGGGTTTTTAATCTCACCCCTACTGCAAGTAAACTAAGCAGAAAGTACTTATTTTATTATTTGTAAAGTTTAGTCAACTTTTATAAAGAAGGTGTCTAATTGAAATTATGCTTGAGTTCTATTCATTAAGGACTATTTACTTCCTCTCTGCTAATCAGTTAAAGATTAAATCACAAGGCAAGTCAAATTTTCTTTGGGGGCACTGGGAGAAAAGGGGGAGGGATTATTTCTGTGCCTTTATTTAAAAAGTGTTACTTTCTACTTTCAACAGTGACCCCAAATCTTGAATTCTCGTTAACTATTTAAAATAAAAAGACAATTAACATGTACAGTTAATTGTGTGAGTCGGTGTTTTTAAACTAAAACGTAAGTCGTTCATTCAGGGCGCTGGCAGCCAATTCTGTTTACTGATCTTTTCTGATTGTTGTTTTCTTGATAACCGAGCAAGCCACTGAATGGCTGTTTGAGCCCAGGCGCCACAAACATAAACTTCACAGCTTACAATGTCCCGAGTCGTGATGGAGGATCTCTCCACACCTCCCGGAGACTTCTGAAGTGTAGGCAGAGACGTTGGTTCACAGGGAGCAGAGGAGGGGGAGGGGCGGGAGGGAAGGCTGCTGAGTGTTTGCTGGGAGCATTGTTACTATCATCACATCCTTTAATTTTTATGGCGCTTAAGCTGTTGGCTCCGAGAAGCCGGTTTCTGTGCCTGGGAGAGGCCAGTCTCTCACCCGAGCCGCACTTCAGACTACTTGATTCTTTTTGTTTTTTGAAACTTTATTTTGCAAATCTTTCTGCTTGATGATGATCCCTCTGCAACAGCGCTCGGCAATGATAAGCAAAGCGTTCTAAAAAGAAAACCACTTTTTCCCCCCAAAGAGGACGCCTAGATTTGGGGGAGGGGGGGGGAAGGATGTGGGGTAAGATTCCTTTTCGCCAGGTGGGAAGAAGAGGCGCACTGACCTTCCCTTTACGACAGATCTCTGGGGGATTCCGCTGAGCCCTCTCCACGCCTACAACCCTCTTTCCATTCGATTGATCAAAAGTTCCTGTTCATTTCAGGGTGATGTTATTTGTGGGTTTGGTAAAGTTGGCGACTTATTTTTGCCGGTTTTCTTATTGGCTCTCCCCTGTGTGCGTTTCCTATGTCCAGCGGGCAGCGCCTGTCTGGATTCAGCTTTGGGGTTGGGTGGGTGCTAGGAAGGAGGGACCCGACACTGGTCTAACCAGCCCCGCGACTCGCGCGGGCGAGTCAGCCCTTGATCCCTTAAAGAAGGGACAGTCGTGGTCGGGAGAGGAAAAAAGGGTGTTACTGGGCCCTTCTCTTTCAGGAGTTGATCAGGTTGGCAGATCTGGAGGGCTAATCCAAACAAGGCGCTTGACTTGTGAGGTCGCGAGTCTAGACAGAGCTGGTGGCTCGGCGGCTCCTTATCTTTCCCTGGAATCAGCCGAAGAGGCGCTCCCCGGCCCACCGCGCGGCGCAGACGGCACAACAAACACAGCACCTGAGGCTTTACAGCTCGCTTTATTGTTTAATGGGGAATGCTGCAAAACAGTCATTTGTTTTCTCGGCCTCGCGGCTCAGCCGCTTCGAAGCCGGCCACGGACGCTGGGTGGGGGTGTGCGCCAGCGCCCCGCAGCCGCTCCGGCCTGCGCGGGAGGACACGCGCAGCGACCCCCCCCCCACACACACACACCACCACCACCTCCCTCGCCTTCCTCCCGGGCCCTCCGCCAGGGCCTCCGGGAAAGCCTACCGCTGCCCAGTTCTTTATTCCGAACCCCGGAGGTGGAGGTGGTGGAGGGGCTGTGGGAGAAAGCTTAGGGCGAGGTGTTTGGGAGTAGTCCCGCATCGCCCCTTGCTGCCTGGAAATGACAGTTCTGCTTTCTAACCACTTACAGTTTGCGGGGTCAGTGGGCTCTGACTCAAGGGCGATCAATAAAAACATTTAGTTCAGTCATAAGCTGCTCCCCCTCCCCCCCGCCCCGAATGTACCGAGAAAGATGCGTCACCATCTTGGACAGGGTGTCCCTGAGTGGTGGAGCGCCCTGTCTTTCTCAGCGAGCACAGAATAGGCCTGACTTTCCACTTTACTGGGCAAAAACGTGGAAGCCTTCCCTGATGTCTCCAGCTGGCTACCCCATAAGAGGCTGGCGCTGTCATCCATTTGGGAGCAAAGGGACCATTGGGACAGAGTTTGCTGCGTCCTTTTTGGAACGACAGCCAAGCTCGGGGATTTATAGTCAAGGATTTTGTGGCTCGCATTTCAAATTAATTGAGTGAAATTGAGTTAATTATAATTTTGGTCCTTCCCTATGGGAATTTTTTCTTGTTTCAAAAAGGAGGGAGAGTTCCTAGTTACATCTTGTTATTCACTATTATAGTTTGCAAACAACATCATGTATGCATGATAGTGTGTCCTTGGCATGGAATAGATAATACTGCCTCTTTGAAAACTAACCAGAAATGTAGGTGAGGGCAATTTGGTTCCCTGCTTAATGTGGCGGTAATACAAACAACCGCCACCACCACCCAGCTTTGGAGACGCTGCAAAACCACATCATGCTTCTCTGCCTGGTTTCAGCCTCACAACTGTGTGTCAGATGAAAAAAGACAAAACAAAACAAAAAACAAGTTTCATGAAATTGAAGGATTTCTGAAGGGAGATTGAAAAAAGAACAACATTTCTTTCTCCAGAAAATAATCCTTAACTGTTAAGTCAGGCACTGACTTTTCTTTTTCTCATGGGTAAGAGTTGCTGTTTATTTTGATCTGTCACAAATACAAAGTGTTGTTTGAAACTTGTTAAACCTAGCAGGTATATGGAGATAATACTAGACAGGCCACTGAATATGATCGAGTAAATTATGGTGGGAATTAACTTTTAAGGACTGAGGATTTTGCTTTTTCCCAGTAGCTTTTTATAGTCAAAATTCTTCAAAATGTTATATTTATTTCCTCACAGTTCTGTAATATCAAACAGTTTTCCAATGTAGAGTGACGATATAACTGGTAAATTGCACATGTTTTATTCTGCAGTTATGATAATTTAAACTAGTTATATTAAAAAGATTTTTCCCTCATTAAAAATATTGCCCACACCTATGTAAAACATATTTTGTCTTAAAAATTTCAATAATTGCTTATTAGAACAACTATTAATTTTTAAATTATATATAGGAAGTTGACTTTAGAACTAGGTTTAGCAAAGGGAAAGGTATATCTGATTTGTGGGGAGGACTAGGAAGAAATAGAAAGAAAATGAATAAGATTTCTGAAAAGAGCATATATACTTTCAAATAGTATATTTTAAGTGATAAAGGGAAAAATACTTATGAGTCAAATAGTGAAAATCTCATTTTAAACTCAAAGAATATAACTGCTAATTATTTAAAATTTTATATCAATAGTCTGAGAATTTTTGTTACAGGAGATGCGTTTTCAAGAGAAACACGTTAAATAAAAATAACCTGGCAACCTAAATAGCATTTAAGGTTTAATTTATAAAATAAAACGAGTGACTTTATTTGTGAAATACAGTAATTTGCTTTCACTAACAATGAATGCAGATATCAAAAACGATTAAATGTGGAAAGCATGGATTATCAATTTCTGGAGAATGAAAACGCTTAGTAAATTCTGAGAGCATTCATTTACTTTCTTCAGTAATATAAGAAAATATTTTAGAGATCACTACTTAAAATTCTGTTTTGGTATCAAAAAGGTATCAAAGTACATTTCACATTTTAAGACGATGATGTATCCTTGAAGTCTTTATGACTTAAGAGACACTAGTCACTCTTTTTTGTTTTTTTAAAGATTTTATTGGGGAGTTGGGGGAGGGGAACAGCATTGGGGAATCGGGGAAGGGGAACAGACAAGTTGCTGTCCTTTTGTTCTTCAGTCTAGTTGTGGAGGATGTCGCTTCACTGGCCCATGTTGGTATTATCATTGTGCTTTTCCCGGGGGAGGCAGTTGCTCACCGGCCATTGGACAGCGGCTCACGGCAGCTTATGGCAGCTCAGGAATGCTCACACCCGCTGCCAGCCAGCCCCACTGCAGCCTACGGCCATCACCAGTAACTCACAGCAGCCCAGCTCCAGGTTGAGCTGTTCTCCACCTTCTTAGCTGTAGAGGGCGCAATGTCACTGGCCCTCATGTGGGATCCAAACCGGGGTCCTGCTGCTTAGAGATGGCATCCCAAGCCAACTTTTAACCAACAAGCCGCTCAGCCGGCCCGAAACTAGTCATTCTTGTGTTTTATACATGGCCACATTTCTACCTGTTCACCAGAAGTTCAGCACTTGGATTAAAGGGGGTATATCACCCACAAAAACTAACTTTTTACTTCTATTATCCCATCCATGGATTCATAAGTCTTATTAATGTCTTTATGTGTCATGTATAAAGCAAGGCTTGGAGATATTTTACCCAGCAATGTATGCTAGGGCTGAAACGACCTTAGAAACAATTTAAATCATATCTAGGCCCAGATAATATGTTAGTCTCATAGGTGTAAGTACACATGTGAAGTGGTAGGATTAGAATAGACTATAAAAACAAATGCATTATAAGGAGAAAAAAAAAAAAGGCCTGAAAATATCCCCCCCCACACACACACCGTTTAGAATTTTAAGGGTAACCCTTAGTTAGTTAACTAAGAGTTCAGAAATATTTCTGCCAGGTAAATGGTATAGCTTATATACTAGTGAGATCTAGGACCAAAGCTGACATATACTACTTACTTACCATACAGGAAATTGTTTCTACTGAATTATTTACTGGAACTTAAGTGATGCTTTGTTTATCTGTTTTCATTTTGTAGTGGTGATGGACTCTATGAAATCATTCTTGTGGATTAATGTATGCATTTGTAATGTGTATTATGGCAACCTTTGGCTGTAGCATCGAGTTTTCTCTAGGGCAAAGCTCTGGTATTAGAATAGAATCTGTAACATTAAGACTTGAGTGATGGTCCAAGAGTGTAAATGATGAATGTTATTCATCATGAATGCTATTTTGGTTATTTAAGTCAAAATCTTCTAGAATCACCATCCAGACTAAGAGTATTTTAAATCTTTATAGGAAATATCAAGAAAGGAGGCAGTGTCTCCCATAGTAGGAGATGCATCGTGGTTGTTTCTGCCATGACATAACACTTTTGTATCTGTAAAGCACTTTACAGTCATTAGTTATGTATGAGAGCCAGCCAAGCCCATTTTCCTAATGACCCCTGTACCTGTTTCTCAGCACAATTCTCAATTTCCTTGTCTTCCCTTCACATGTGTAAGAGCAGAACATCAAAGAAGCAATACTTTGTCCTTGATGACTTCAGGGAGGACTCTGGTAGATCAGAGAATGGAAACTATTTTATAGACATTTTCAGTGATGTCTACTCTCCTTGCTTCCAGTAATTCAGGGGAGATGCTGAATGGTAAAGCAGGGGAGGGGAGCTGTGCAATGGACTAGGAAAACTGTAATTTATCTTCTTAAAGCAGTGACTCTCAAACTTTTGAATTTCAGGACCCCTTTATGCTCTTTGAAATTATTGAGAATCTCAAAAAGCATTTGTTCATGTGCATTATATCTATCAATATTTACTGTATGATAAATTAAAAATGAGGATTTTGAATTATTTGTTAAAATAAGATACTACATATTAACATAAATAACTTTTAATGAAAAATGTCTGTAGATTACAAAACAAAAAATTTAGTGAGAATAATGGCATGTTTGCTTTTTTTTTCCCCCCCAAATCTTTTAAATATCTGGCTTCATATAAGACAACTTAATTCTCATATTTGCTTCCTTATTCAATCTGCGGCCATATCATACATCACGTAGACTCTGAAAAACTCCATGTCTGCTTGTGAGAGAATGAAAGTAAAAAGGTAAATAATGTCTTAGCATTATTATGAAGAGTTTTGATCTCACAGACCCCCTGAAAAGGTTTCAGGGACACCCCAGTAGAGGTCCCCAGAATACATATTGAGAACCTCTGCCTTAAAAACTGGGGCTTTTACAAAAGGATTACAGAGAAACTATTGCTTAATGGAATTTAATTGCTTATATTAATGTTCTAGAGATACAGGTTTGTTTTTATGTCAAGTCCAGGTCACAGTTTTATTTTGTGACTTCAATTTTATCATCAAATACTGATCTGAAAATCACTTACATCCAGAACCTTGAAAGGAAAAAAAATATTATGATGTTCTATCACTGAAAATGTAAGGCTCCTTTCTGAAAAGCTCTAGGAGGGACAATCACATGAATGTGGACTGGTGTAGGTAAGACGTTCTGGGCTCCTTTATCTCTTAGAGATTGTTTTAGCCGTTTGCTTGTGAAGTTATAGAGGATGAAATCCATAACAAATAATTCGGATTTGACATAGGTGGGAATTGCTAGCTAGCTTGCCCCAGCATTTTCAGACAAGGAATAAAAAGCGGAAAACTTATTTGGCTTTTGGAGTAAGATAAGCTTGTGAGATAAAAGACGGAAGTCTGGAAAAAGAACAAGTTCAAGGATCAGAGTGGTTCAGGCAGGGGATGGACCTTTTTATAGTTGGCATGAAAAGAAAGGAAAGAATCGGTCTGAGAGAGAGTCTGGGAAACTGACTGGGGTGGAGGAGACTGGCCGTTGTCATCAGAATTTGTTTCTTGCTCTTCGTACACATATGGATAGGTTGCGTATCTCAGGTTTCTTTACTGGTGATTTGGCCACATTACCACATCCTTGCCAATGGCATCTAAGCAGCAGTAGGCTTGGGCGTGTTCTTTCTTCATATTCTCTTTTTCCTTCCAACTGGCTAGAACCCATTGAAGTCCAGCTTTAACTGGGTAGATGGTGAAAATGCCCTATAAGTACGGCGGAACAACATGAAGGAAATAACAAGTCTCCTAGATAACACGAGGGAATGGAACTGTCTTCTGGCTGACCTGAAACATTCAACTCAAGCTATAAGTGAGAAATAATTTATCTTCTTCGAGCCACCGAATTATTATTTGACCTATTTATAACATCGGGCTAGCACTATCCTAATATAACAAGACACAGACTAGAGCATTGAGATAGTAAGAAGTCAAGGATGACTGTAAGGTTCTGAATCTGAATGGCAGATTTTGAATGAGTCATGCATTTATTCACTCACTCGTTCATTCATTAACCCATTTAAATATATATCTAGTGCTTACTACTCACCATGCACTATTCTATGTGCTGGCTATATATAATAGCAGTGAAAAAACCAAAGAGTGCTTTCCCTCATGAAGCTTATCATTTTGTGGTACAGTCAAGTGACATACAAATAAATACACATTATTATGAAGGTAGTTATAGGTGCTATGAAGAAAAAAAATCAAACAGATAAAGAGGATAGAGTTTGAGATAGAGTGATGAAGTAAGGCTTCTCCATGGAAGTGACTTTCGAAAAGACAGTGAGCACTTGAAAAAGTGAAAATGAGATATTTGTGTACGGCATCAATTCTATATTGAAGTGGTATATTTGAGTTTTGATGTGTCCTTGATGTACTCAGGACTGTATGAAAAAAGTGGGCCAATGTTAGAGAGGTATCTAAGTTATTCACTTACATAATTTAGTGAAAACAAAAGAATCTGTGTAGAATAATAAAAAAAGCAGGAAAACACAGAAATACAGTAATTCATTAAAGATATATTGGAAGCAAAGTGACTGGAAAGTTGTAAGGAAAAAAGAAAGACATAAATGTGAGAAATAGGTGAAGGGATCAGGGTGGTGATGAAGAAAAATAAAAGACAATAGAAATGTCTCAGGAACTGAAGCCAGGAGCCTTCAAAGGGGCAGGTATGAAAAGCTGTACCCCATACATCAGAAAGATCAAGAAGATAAGGACAGAGAAAATGCCTTTGAACTTGGCTGAATTGAGATCATTGGAGACCATAAAGAGGCAAAGATGGAAGCCAGATTTAGGAGGGGAATTAACGGGAAATATTTTAAATATAGTTCCTCTAACTCTTCACCATTGTTATTGGACATTTATTGAGTGCAGTGATTATATAGAGCTCTACTCTGATAACAAAAGTATTCACCGAATCCAGTTACCAGGTTTGTGAAGAATGAGTGAAGAAGTCCTAGAGTCTGGTACTTCTGTTAATCCTTTTAGATGGGCTCTGGAGGACAGAACTACCTGAAATATTTTTCACCCCTTTGGCCATCTGGCTTTACTGAATTCAAGAAGACTCAAGAATCTACAATCTAGCAGACAAACCAATTAGATGTTAAAATCCTAGAGATTAGAACTAAGCGGTCAAAAGAAAGTGAGCATGGAGGGATAATTATCCAGTAATTATAAGAATCTAGGCAAAAATCTAAGAGAAAAAGGCCTATTGGCATGTTGTAAAACTGTTGGAGAAGTTAGCAATTTGTTTAGTTTTGTTGACACTAGGCTAAAAGATTGGTTTCATCAGAAAGCAATTTTCCTTGGGCTGTATGTTACCATACTATGAAACACTGAGCTGAAAAGCTGGCGGGGGTGGGGGGCAGGAGGGAGAAAAATAAGGGACATGTTTGAAAACCACGAAGAAAAAAAAAATCAGTTGGGCCTTAGGAATTCAGGTAGCAGAAGGCAAAGTCCTCGTATATTTTGTATTGTGACCCATCATCCAGCTGATGCTTTGCCAGTCTGAAAACTCTGGGGAATTCAGATGATACATCATTTTGTATCACTGAGGTGTCCATAGGAAGGCAAAATCAGTGATAATACCTGTCATAATTTGTCTCTCTTGAAATGGATGCCTACCAATAATTTATAGTTTCTCTTAGTTTTATTTTGTTTTAGTTTATTGTGTGAAATGGTAGTGCATATACAACTATAGGTGTGTCTATAATGGGAGCCCACTGCGGGGGAAATATAGAGTGAATCTAGCAATGCATGCCAACACACTGCGTTAGTGATCATTTCTAGTTCAAAATGACTTTACATGATTAATTATCCCCTACCTAATACTTTGGGGTATACACAAGATGAAACACAATCATGGATGAAGCAAGGAATGACTAGAGGAAGAAGAGAAAAGGCTGACTTGATTTTGAGGGCCGATGTAAAAGAAATAGAAAGGAAACACACATGCGATGAGTTAAATGCACAAGGTTTAGTTCAGAAAAGTGTGTCTAGACAAAGCAATAGGCTTCAGTGAGGATAGCTGAAATAGTTTTAAAAATGTTTAGTCATGGCGATTTCTTTCTTTTTTTTTTTTATTGGTGAATTGGGGGGATGGGAACAGTGCTGGGGAATTGGGGGAAGGGGGACAGACAAGTTGCTGTCGTTTTTGTTCTTCAGTCTAGTTGTGG
>NW_017731410.1:986599-996337 GCF_001890085.2 Hipposideros armiger
GAGGGCAGTGTCACTGGCCCTCATATGTGGGATCCGAACCGGGGCCCTCTGGCATCCCAAGCGAGTTCTTAACCATCGCGCCGCTCGGCCGGCCCCATGGCGATTTCTTTAATGCTATTTTTTCCCCCCAGAAGGATACGGATTCCATCTTTTTTCCCCCCAAGCTCTAATTTTGGGATTATGCTAAAGTGCAGAAAGCAATAAAATGAAGACACCCCCATAATTGTAAAGGTTTTAGTTATTCTATTCCTTGTGGAGTCCAGAATTGTTATATAAAATGTTTTCCAATCCAATCTTTGATTTTTTTTCTGAATGATATAGCATTTATGTTCACCCCATGCACTTTATAAAATGCATATCATATACAAAGTATAGTAAGAATGGAAACGTAATTTACCTCTTATAACTAGATTAATTTGATATCACCTGATAGTAGTTGTATTTTTTCTAAGGCAAAGTCTTGCTTGTTTGTCTTTATGGAAAAAAACGCCACAGCAATTCAAACTACATTTGTTTTTGGAAAATTGGTTTTCTTTTAGAGAGAAAAAAACATTTTTCTTCAAAATGAATGATGATAAATCTATTTTTATACTTGAGAGTTAATGAGAATCATTTTCTTCCCCACCACCCACTATCTTAGAATGGTAGCCTGAATCACTTACTATTGCTTAGCAAGAATACATAAGCAACATATTCTGGAAAGTCGTAAAGTTAAATAAAGGTCTTGGTTTTATAAGGCATAATGCAGTGAACTATCTCAGAAGGAAACTTGCCAGGGGAAATTCGTGACAGTCAGGCACTCTAAACTGTCCCCAAATCTCTTGGTATTGAACTAATTAGCTCTTTCACAAGCCACTCATAAGCCGGATGGGTGGCTAGATGACAGAAGGAGCAAATGCAAACTTTTGTGACACCCTCTCTGAAGTTTAGTAATGTCCTAACTGCCCCCAAGAGGCCTTATTCTGAATGGATCAAGGCTACTGTTCTGACCTGTAGCTGCTGATCCTTAGCACGTATTCTTATATCAGTGCGTATGAATCAATGAATATGAAGACAGAAGGCTTTTGAATCATTAACACAGTTGAATTTTGCTATTAGTAAACTTATGTATTTGAACAGCCATCCAGGATGGGGAAACAAATGTGAGGCAGTTGAGAAAATGGTTCTTTCTTCTTGTCACTGAAATGAGAGTTATGGGCATTTGGCTCTCTAAATTTTCTACGAGAGCTACCATTTAATTGTCACCGTCTATGTCCCAGGCAGCAGCCTAGATGATTATCTTAGATTGTTTTTCATTCTCATCTATAAACATGTAAGATAAGTATATCCCAGTTTACAGAAGAGGAGAGTAATCTCCAGTCAAGAGAACTTGCCCAATATCTCACAGAATCTGTGGATGTACACACAATTATATTTAAATTAATTGCATTGATAATTTTCATGGTGACATTTAATTTAGATGTGCTTATTCACAAAACAGTTTTTACTGCTTACATGCAACAGGGAAGGCCTAGAATGTTTTACGAGTTGCATTTTGGCATCGTGAATAATTTTTCCTTGGAAAACAAAGCCTCCAGGTCTTCAAAAACCGAGACTGTTCTAGGTACAACGAAGTATTTATGGTTATTATTGTATTCCAGCTACACAGGTTACTTTGTTTCTGGAATGCACTATGTTTTGTTTGGTTTTGGTCTTCTTTTTCATTTCCCCACTCTTTGGCCCTCTGTAGGGATTATTTCCTAACCATGCACCATTCACCTGGCTAATCCCAACTCATCCTTCCATTTTCCCGTTCAGGCGCCAGTGAGTCAAGAAGCCCAGGTCATGTGCCCCAGCTCTGTGGTCCCATAGCGGACTGTGTTTGCCTGCTGGCATGCTTGTATCCCCCAGTTGTCTGCAGGCCCCCAGAGTGTCTATTTTCTTCAGCTTTTCATCCCGGGCACCAGCACAATGCAGAGTAGGTACTCACATATTTATTTACTGTATAAAAGTTAAAGTATGAGTCAATATCAGACCTGCCAAAGTCAGATGAGAACTGCATGGCTTTATTAAGGGCTAAGGGTAAGGGGAGGGTCAGAAAAGAGGGCTATTTCAGAATGATGATTGCTGGGGCTTCCTGGAAATGATGGGAGGGAAGGGGAGGGGGAGAGAAAGGGGGAGGGAGAGAGACAGGGGGAGTGGGAGCTGTAAGTTAGTGGTTAACAGGCAGGGTGTCAGTCACTCTTGGATATGAGTACCTGCTGTTTGATCCTGGGCACATTGCATAGCTTCTCTGAACCATAGTCTCCACGTGTTTACGAAAGGCTTACTGGACTAGTTTGATGTGTGCCTACTATGCAATAAATCCTGTATGTGGGATCATTATTATTATTAAGAAAAGTGTGAGAAAAGCATTATTTTCTGGAATGAATTTAGTTGGTTCTTTGCATCTTTTTCTTGGTTCTCCGTAGTGAGTCTTTAGGTTTTTCTTGTTTTTGTGGTGGGGTGGAGGACGCTTTGTTTTATGTTTGCTTTCCTTTCTGTTGTTACTGTTTCCTTCATGAAGATGCTGTTATACACATGCTTCTATGGCTTCCTTTAACTGTATAGAATATGGAGCATTAAAGGATTTTAGCAAATAATCAGAAAACAGTTTTTAAAAATCACACAACGCTAGCAAAACCTATTTCTTCATGTATATTACTTGTCACAATCACAGATTCTTACATGGTTATGATTATAGTGTGTTTGTGTGTGTGTTTGTAATACTCTTTTTTTTTTTTTGCTTAATATCCCATAATAAGTATTATTCATGTGCACTTCCAAAATCAAAAACATCTTGGGAAAAAGGCTTTGTCATAGCAGTTGTCCCTTAAGCCTTTCTCATTGGTTATCATTGTATAGTCTAAATGCAATATTTCATTGCATATTATTATATACATTTTATTATTTCATCACATTTCTTGGGGCATAGATTCCTCACCTTTTAATGATGACAAAATATTAAAAAAGTTAATGAAACAACCCCCAAAGGAGTTTCTGGTACAATATAGTAACAGAGGCTTCTTTTCCTTGGATTAACACCGATGATGTGAAAAAATAGTATGTACCTCTGGAAAGGCTAGTAATTCTGCCATCAGATAAATGATTGCAGCCTTCAGTGGGCTGGCTCCCTTTATTTTAGCTACTGCTTGTAGAGCTGGGAAACAGAAGCCTGCATGGAGAATGAGGGCCCAGAGGTGTTTTTTTTTTTGTTTTTTTTGTTTTTACTGAAATGTCAAGCTATGTGACTATGCTGGCAGAAGACGACCCCCTGCAAGATGTGATAAGCCCCGGCCTGCTCCACACACTACTGTGAAAATGCCATGGGGGGGCTTCCCAGGCTGATGGAACTAATGACAGTAATAGCTCTGGGTAATTTGTCTTTTTCCTTACTGTGCACATTCTCTACATGTGGTGCACTTTACACCTACCACCGGGCTCACATCTGGAATGCTATGACCCTCTCAGGACTGATTCAGATAGGTTGAATCCTCCTGTAAAGTAAATCTGACCTCTCATTTTCTTAATAAGTCAGGATTATGCTAACGTTACTCAGCAACCAGGGTTGCATGGTATAGGAGCCCCGAAGAATGCTAAGGCCTTGCGTTGGAGGGATGACCAGCCTTTCCTTGCACATTTAGTTATAATGTTTCCTCTCTGTCATTCTAATGGAGAAAAATAGGAATTCTGAAAAATGTGTAAGTTACATTATTTATGCATTCTTTCCAGTTATAGGACATTCTTTGCTTAAGGAGCTATTTTCTGTTTCTTTTCATTGGTAAATGGTTTTTCTTCTAAGGATTTATAAGAATACTAATGATTGGTTTGGGTTTTTAATTCTAACTGTAAAAAATACTTAAATACTTAAAGAGACTGACAAAAGAATTTCAGGGATAGATAAAACAGACTTCCCAGCTGCTTAATCTCATGAATTCAGAGTACATCCAGAAAGATTTTAATAATAAAAATCCTTTTTTAGTGCTGGCTCCACAGCAAGATTATACCTTTAATATTGTATTTATGTCTTATATTTTCTGTATTTATGTAAAAAAGTAGCTGTATTATTAAAAGTGTAAACACCTGAACATGTCTTTTAGAAAATCATAAATGATCATAAGTTTTAAGAAATGTTTGTGCTACATTAAAAGCATAGGCTCTTCAATCCTAGCTTTCCATGAATAACGAGGGAATAAAAGTATCTCCATAAATTAGTATGTGAAAGATTCCCCAGAGAGCAAGAGATTTCCAGCCATTGTGGAGGTACAGAACCACATTATTTGCCAGGAAAAACAAAAACAAAAACATGTATACTCATTAGTATGGGTATCAGAATCAATGTGTCAAAATATTTTTCCAGTTATTTGTAAATTATAAATAGGCAATTTTATTACTTTCTTCTTCAATTCAGGCCCAGAAAGGTGCTAGCAAAACTTTTTTTTCTTTTTTTTGAGGACTAAAGAACATGCAGAGAAACATACAAATTACAAATTGTTTATATTGGCTAGCAATTTATGTTTTTCACAAATAGTGTAGAGGTTGTAAACATTTTCTATAAATAATACCTGGGGCTATAATTGATCAATAAAAAGATCATTCATCAGCCATGTTCAGTGTTTCTTGGCACCTCTGATTATTGTCTCTGTTACTCAAACTTCACACCAGGTTTAAGGCAGATGAGTTTGTAAGTATTGGGTTACCTCAGAATTTCACCGTGGACTCAGACCACTCCAAAAAATTCCTTCTGTACCTTCAGGATGAATTCCAGAAAAGGCTTTTGTTTTGTTTTGTTTTTTTCTAAGCCAGACATCCTAAGAAGTAGACACTTACCCATCGGTTAAGGATAAAACCAATGAAATTAGGGAAGGCGAGACAGGGACAAATGGTATGTCCCAGTGCGCTCACCGGACCATTGCCTTCTGCCAAGTCTGAGCCTTTAGAAAGGATTACTCTAGGGAAAAAAAAAATCATGATCATTATCATCCCTGGGTGAAGCAAAGCAGGCTACAGGAAGGCTGTTGGAGAGGTGAATCATGACAGGTCTGGTGTTATTGAGTCTTCTTGGGGGGCATCCCTTTGGGCAAGATTTGTGCACAGAGTGGAGCCTTCTGTCTATATATATGACAGATAGTGGGAGGTGAGGTTGCTGAGAGCAGCTCAGCTCATGGGTTTGGGATTGGAGGAAGGACTTCAGCATTTTGAATATTATACTCTTTTATATTTATTATGCTTTAAAATACTTGACAAAAACACTCCCCAAAGAACGACAACCAATTAAATGGTATCCATGTGATTTCAGCAGAATCTGTGAAGAGTAAAATATCAGTTAGTTCACTTCACTGAATTTGGTGATGGCCCAGTCATGAAAATACTATTGTACAAGGACACCCAGCTCATGATAAGACCAAAGTTGTCCATGCCGGCTGTTTTTACTAATACCTTTCATTTATTGAGCCAGGGTCCTTATATGTATCATCTTACACACTCCTCGTAACAGCTCCAAATGGTCCATATTATTATACAGAAGGAAGATGAAGATCAGAGAGGTTCAGTGCTGGGAAGATGGTGTGAACCTAAATATGTCCCACAGCAAAGTGCTCCACTCGCTGGTCTTGTCTCTCATCCTCCATCCACCCGACCCCCTACTCCCCGCATTCCCCTGGGCAGTTGTGGTTTTGCTCTCAATTGACCCTGGAGTTCTAAGAAAACAAAGGTCTGTAGAAAGAAAGAATCAGGCCTGTGGGGCATGAATCCCATGTCTGCCAGGTGAGTGACCTTGAGCAGTTAACTAACCTCTCCAGGTCTCACTGTTCCCCTCAATGACCCAGGGATGATCCTAACTCATAGGAGACTGAAGGAGACAATCAGCTGAACTGCTGAGCACAGCAGGTACTTGATGAGTGCTGTGCATTAATTTATAATGATAAACCTCCCAGTCAAATTTTGAAAGGCTTTTTTCTTTCCTTCAGGAATCTGAAGTAGAGGTCTTTATAAAAACCTATTCCTTTTCTTTAGAAGCCTCATAAAATTGGAGCACATTTATACATAAAAGGCATATTTATTTACATTTTTATAAAACATGGCCTCTTAGGATATTCAACACTTTTTGGATACAATTATTATACGTAAAATAGTACTTTGTAATCTTTTTTCTGTAAGCCAATTTCTTTAGTTTGTAAAAGTGGTTAGCATGACATTTTGATTTAGAAAGAAGTTAAGCTTTTATCGCTGATTCTTGAGAAATTCTGATAATCATTTATTTTGAGCTGCTTCCTATTACCGTCTTTCCACGAGAGGTGCTTCTTTGCTTATTGAAGGTGGAATGGTGGTGTCAACCAGTCCTTCAGAGAAGAGAGCTTGCCAGGTAAGTATTCTGGACACCATCAGCTGTTAGCTTTTCATGGCTTCATTGATTTAGCATACCCTTAACAATGGCCAAATTCTGTGAGATTACAAGGATATGAAAAAAAAGACCCTTTGACCTAAGGCAGCTTATTGTTGAGTAAGGGAGCTAAAGCATTGTATATAAACAAATATAAACTTGTGCGAGGGGGGAAACTGAGTTCACAGGAGGTGCAATCCCTTTGGCTGAGGGGCTTAGATTTCGGATGGGTGATTTTTTAACTTGGTTGTAGAGTAGGTGTGACTAGGATGAAGATAAATGGAAGACATTTTGGGTGAAAGAAGGAAGGAATAAAGTGAAGAAAGAGGGATAGAGCAGGGGCTGTGTGCAGGGAACAATGAGCAGTCCTGTTCTGACGAGCAGAGAGGGGGGTTTTCACCTCAAGTACAGCAGAATCATGGGAGGAGCTTATCAAATGTACATATCCTCAGGGCCCATCCCAACCTCCCCAAAGTGTTTTATTACCCCTGGGATAAGGCCCAGGGACAGCACATGTAAAATGGAGTCCAGTTAATTCAGATGGAACCACTGAGAAGCGCAGACAGGGCTGAATAACCGGAAGTGATGGAAGGCTGAAGAGTGGACGAGGGATTCTTTCTTAGTCCCTGCGGCGCGTGCATCAGGACCACATGGAGAGGTTGCCCTCCCTCCCTCCCTTCCTTCCTCCCTCCCTCCCTTCCTTCCTCCCTCCCTCCCTTCCTTCCTTTATTTGTTTATTCCTTCTTCCTCATCCCTCTCCTCCCCCTCCTCCCCTTCCCCCTTCTCTCTTGTTCTCTCTCTTATACTTAAGCCCTAGGACAATTAAATTAGACTCTTTGAGGGTGGTTCCTTTATATCAAGGTTTATATATTTTTCACTTTTTATTATGGAAAAATTTAAACTATATATATATATATGTATATATGTGTGTGTGTGTATATATATATATATATATATATATATATATATATATATAAATAAAAGCAGGCAGCCTAGTATAGTTAACACCCACGCAACCAACTTTAATAGTTGTTAACTCATGCCGGTCTTGTTTTATTTGTATCCTGACCACCCCTTCCCACATTCTATATTATTTTGAAGCAAACCTTGAACATTATAAAATTTCATCCATAATATTTCAGTGTGTATCTCTAAGTATGGATATAAACGTGCCACAATGCCATTATAGCATTTACAAAAACAATATTTTTTTTCTTCGTTTTACCTGCACTGTAAGCACTTTGAAAACAATATTTTTTAATACCATGAGATAGTCAGTTGTGTTCTAATTTTTTACTGTTTCATAAACATGAGTGTGTATGTGTATGATTTTGTCCAGAAAGTTCCAATCAAAATCTCAACAAGGTCCACACATTAAGGTTAGTTGATACGACTGTCTTAATCTATATGTTTCCTATGGTATCATTTAACATATTTTCTAGTCATCTATGGATCTAGAGTTTTGATAAGATTAGGTTCTGTTTTAGTTTTTTTTTTTTTCCCCAAGACCATTTCCCCAAGAACAGTGGTGTGTTCTTCCATTAAGAGGGCATAAAATCTGTTTGCCTCCCTTATTGAGATGTTAGCAACCACTGATGAGTAATGTCTAAAGCTATTAATTTAATAGAAATTGCAAAATAATATTCAATCTTTTCTTCATTTACTTACTGGAATACTTTGGTAAAGAGACATTTCCTGTCATCTACTAGTTGCCTAAAAAGTGGTACAGTTTAGATAAGAAAGGCAGGATATGTGACTCCCTTATTTACCAGTTTTCAAAATAATGAATTTGTTCATTAACATCGTTCAATGGCGTCCACTTATTTAATTCATTGTTTTTTAATTTAGTATTATTATGAATTTAAACATGCTTGGATATTCCAATCCATTGCAATATTGCTGCTATTGATTTTCAGATTATTATTTCTTTGTCTGGTGGGAACCTCTTCATTTTGGCTCCTGAGTTGTTTTGACATGACCCTAATAGTATTTGAAACATTGTTTACTTTCTGCTGTGACAAGATGTTGCAGAATCATTGTGTACATTTCCTGCCCCAAACCTGCAATCGTTTATTTCTCCAAGGAGCTCTGATATCTTTTAGTGGAAAACAATATTTGAAGATTACAATCTGGATGCTAGTGGTTCTCACTGCTATTAAGCCATGGTTCTGAACCTTTACAATGGAAAGAGCAAAGGAAGATTTTATTTTCGAAGCTACCATTACATCACAAATTCGTACCGATACTCTCAGTTCAAATCCAGCACTACAGGTTTCTATTTTATGTTGGTATCTCCTTTTCTTCAGGTCCCCCAATATCTGGGTTCTCACTGACACCGGGAATGTTAGAATGAGAATGTTTTACAATGAACCATTTGCTTTGTCCTACAATGCACACATAGATGTTTCAGATGAACAACACTAACACCTTTTCTCATAATGTCACTACTGAAAAGTTTGTTCTTTTAATCTTTTTGTTTCGTGTTGGTGCCACTGGGGTTGCAGTCAATTTGCCTTGTTTTAAAGTTGCTTTGAATTGTTCATCTTTTTGCCGCAGCAATAGGGTACATAGTAAAGCTCCTTCGTTTTATTTTGTTTTCAGTTTTAGAGACTAATCTATACATTTAATTTTGTTTTGTAATTATATAGAATGTTGACACGGTTCCAAAATTAAATTTGGAAAACAAGTTTTTGTCAAAATAATTTAGCCTGTCCCATGGGCCTATCTCCTTCCTCTCTGTAAGGATGACTATTTAAACAGTGTATGGTTTGTCGTTCTGTTGTTTATGTTCAGTCCATAATTGTAAAGCTCCCCCCAGTGATCTTAACGTGGATTCGGACTGACAAGCTTTTCTTATAGAAAATGCTGAACTGCAATGTCAGTTTTGGGGAGCAGGGACTTTGTACAACATTTCAAAGGCTGTATTTCCTACATCTAGATTAGTGGCTGGCACTTAGCAGATGGTTGGCAAATATGTGTCGTATGAATAAATGAGTGAATGAGTAATACTTATTAGAAGTTTGTGATCAGAAGAGTGAGAGAATCAACGTTGTGCTTTTTTGGAAATTAATCTAACAGCTGGGGTTCAGGTAGTTTGGAAGGAAACACTGAACACTGGGTAGTCAATTTGGAGACTTACGTGATTAATTAGATGATAGTAATTTTGAATGAAGAAATAAGAAGCTTAAGTGTGTGTGTGTGTGTGTGTGTGTGTGTGTGTGTGTGTGTGTGTGTGTGTGTGAATGTGAATTCTGTGGATTGAAGGGGTGCTCCGTCTGGGCTGGCTCTACTAATCTCCGTTGGATTTGCTCATGTGTCTATAGTCAGCTGGCAGGTTG
>NW_017731410.1:1000142-1006644 GCF_001890085.2 Hipposideros armiger
TATGCACATGCTATTGGTTCTGTTTCTCTAGAGAACCCTAACTACCGTGTTTCCCTAAAAATAAGACCGGGTCTTATATTAATATTTGCTCCAACAATCTACATTTATTCATATACAAAAATCTACATTTATTCAAACAGTCATGTCTGGCTGATGATCTTAACTGGGGCTTATGTTTGGGGTAGGGCTTATATTACGAGCATCCTGAAAAATCATACTAGGGCTTATTTTCCAGTTAGGTCTAATTTTCGGGGAAATATGGTAATGTAGGTATGGTATTATACTTTTGTGTAAAACCCTTCAAGAGTGCCCTGTCACCTACAGGATATATAAAACTCTTTAGCTCACATATTCTACCTTCATGATCTAGTCTCTTGGAATTATAAAGTACTTGGAATTTTTAAGACGGGCCATCCTTTTCTTGCACATGCGGACCCTTCTACCTCAAATGTCTTTATACTTCTGTTTGCCTAGAAAAGTCTTATCCTTTAGTTCTTAATTCAAATAGCATCATCAGTTCATGGAACCTGCCCAGCTACATGCTTATGATTTGGAAGTACTTGTTCAATATCTCATCAGTTATCTCATTGCTTTAGTTATTTGTTCCTGTATCTATCCTCTCCATCAAACTTTGAGCTTCATGAGATAAGTGATCTTATTAATCTTCATGTTGACAGTATTTAGTAAAGCTCCTGGCAGTATTAACAACAAATCCATACGTGTATACTATACTTCCAATGGAAGATCTCAGTCATTCTATGGTGTGTGCTTCCAGCACAAAGTAGTGAGCCTACTTGAGAATATTAATGATGGAGTCTGAATTTTTGTGGATGCTCCCTGCCACTGAATTTTTAATATACCCCAATAATCATAAAGGATATATAAAAAATTAGATAGCCTTTGTTTAAAATAAGACAGATGGTGCAGTATCTTCAAAGATGATCTTTGAGGCTCTTAGGACTTACAAAAAGGTTTTTAGAAGATTCATGATGATATGTAGAAAATGCAGATAAATAAGGGAAGTTTTTTTTTATCTGTCACAAAAGATATCTGCATTTTACTAGAGTGTATTCAATTATACCTCCTTGTGTATGTTTTAAATTTAGTTTTACCTCCTTTGCAGAATGATTGAGGGCTGGGAAATTAAAATTTTCAGTTTATGAACCTCTGCAGTAAGGAAGATCAGTTCGAAATTACAATAAGAAAACTATGCTGACATTGACAAAAATTACATTAGCATGCATATCTCAGAGCACATATTTATCAAATGAAGTTGGCTTTGTCGGAATTGCCTAGTGGAGGAGGAGCGGTCAAAGGAAAGGAGTTACAGGAAGACTCTGGATAACTGTTAAATTGTCATATGTTCTTTCCAAGCGAGATTATCTTTAAAATGTAATTCCTCCATGAGCGACACTTCCGGGGGTTTCCAGCCTCTTCTGATGTGTCTGTTGTGTCTGCCATTCCATCACCAACTCATTGTTCAAATAAATCTGCAGAACCATCATTCTTAATCTCCTCACCTCACACACACTGTTGCTTGACTCTTTTCAGCAGTTGTTCAGATCTATTAAATATACAAAAAAATTAAATTATATATGTATATGTACACACACATACGTATATGTGTACAAATAGCAGTATTATTTCACAAAATCCCTAGAATTGGACATTAACTGCCTCAAAGTGGAGTGTTATCAAATGGATAGCAACTTGTCTCGATTGACAACTTTTAAGTATAGTAATATGCATTACCCTAATCTTGTTCTGACATCTTAAACTAGATTAGGTCACTCCCAGTATTACTCCTGATAATAAAATTTCTGTTAACACAGTATGTTGCTGAGGTACATTCTCCTCATGAATGAAGACTTGCTTGTTCCTATTGATGGAGCCTGACACCCAGCTCTGTGCACCAACCAGATCTTCTGGAAAGTAAAAAATTCTTCCTTGTTATGGCCCTAAATTCTAGAAATCACAAAGAACTTTGCACAGGTCCTGAAGAAATTGCCCCAATGTTCCTGCAGACAAACCTCAAATAACATTACAGAGCAAATGCTTCTCTGCTCCCAATGACTGCTAGTGGGCATGGTGTGTCGGGAACTCTACTAGGAACTGGCCTATTCAGGGCGAGGGTAAGACCCAGATGCAACAACTTGGAACACTGCTGACATCGTTCCCTCCCAACATTGGTATATAGGTTTTCATCCTTTTTCGCAATTACATAGTGTTCCACACACTGATGAGTCATTAATTTATTTGGCCTACTTCTTATTGTTGAGACTTTTTTATACACAAGTTTCTACAAACTCTTCTTATTAGTTCTTTGGACTCTTTTCCAGAAGTGTAGTTGCTAAATGAAAGTATATGCGTAGTTTTGGGTCGGCTGAGTGGCGCGTTGGTTAGGAGTTGGCTTGGAACACCAGCCCTGAGCAGCAGGGCCCTGGTTCGGATCCCACATGAGGGCCAGTGACACTGCCCTCTACAGCTAAGATGCTGAACAACAGCTCGACCTGGGGCTGGGCTGATGTGAGTCACCGGCAACGGCATAGCCTGCAGTGGGGCTGACCGGCAGCGGGCGTGAGCTTTCGTGAGCTGCTGTGAGCCACCGTGAGTGGCCGTCCAATGGCCGCAAGCAACCGCCTCACCCGGGAAGAGCACAATGATGATACCAACATGGGCCAGTGAAGCGACGTCCTCCACAACTAGACTGAAGAACAAAAGGACAGCAACTTGTCTGTTCCCCTTCCCCGNATTAGATGATAGTAATTTTGAATGAAGAAATAAGAAGCTTAAGTGTGTGTGTGTGTGTGTGTGTGTGTGTGTGTGTGTGTGAATTCTGTGGATTGAAGGGGTGCTCCGTCTGGGCTGGCTCTACTAATCTCCGTTGGATTTGCTCATGTGTCTATAGTCAGCTGGCAGGTTGGCTGACTCCATTTACATCAATGGCCGTGGGCAGGCTTTTGCCGTGGGGCTGTCTGATTGTTGTCTGGGTCACCTCACTTCTCTTTGAGGTCTTTCGTCTTTCATTCTCCAGCAGGCTAGCTTGGGTGTTTTCCATCCATGGTGGTTTCGGGATACCACGTACAGCAAAAGGCAAACCCTAAGGTGTAAATGTTTTTCAAGCCTCTATTTGTGTCTTGTGTGCTTATTCCCATTAGTCAAAGAAACCACGATGACAGCCCTCAAGAAATAGAGAGGTAGACTCCTCTAGCGCTTGATGAGAAAGGAAGAATGTATAGGCATTTAGAATTTCCCACAGTGTGGGATGAATATGAAACAGTTGGATGAATAAAGTCATCTGTGTCTTATACCTTTTAGTTCCAGTCCTTTACATGGTTGTTAATTTCCACCTCTGTGTTATTTCTCGTGTCCTTTTCTGCCTTTTCTGAAATGTTTCTCATTCACACGATCCATTTTGAATACTACGTCTTCTACAAAACCTTCCCTTACCAATGTCTCACTCATGAGAATTTCTTTAGTACTCTAGCTTTCACCTTGGTGAAAGCCTCTTAATTGTACACTATTTTATATTTTTTGCATTGTTCTCTAAATTGTGTATGCATCTCCTGAGTGCTCAACTAATTTGTGTTTTTTCCTATTGCAATCCTCAATGGATTTAGAATAGTGTTAAACTATAAGTACTCTATAAATGATTATTACTTGAATTTTAGATTGACTAAGAAAACCCTTCTGATATTGGGTATTATCAAAACCCTCTTTAATTTGCTTTCCAATGGATCTGTCCAATCATAATTTACCATGTATAAATACAATGATTAAAGAAATCTGGTTAAATTCAGTAAAATATTTGTTTTGTTTTTTAAATGTTTTCTCAATTGGATTAGATCAGTTAAAAAGAAAATATTTGTAATTGTGTTTTTCAAATTACCTTACATGTACAATAAGACCACTAATAAGTAAGACATCCAATACCCTTGCTAAAGCATGTGTATGGCTGAGGAAGGGTATTACAGTGGTCCACAGTTTTTGTTAAAAAACAAAACAAGCAATAGAGATGTGAGGATCCAGAGCGTAGCACTGGGAGACCTCCTTCAGTTTTCTTTAGGACCAGGTCATATTGGAGAGGTTTCAAGGAGAGCTGGCAGTGTTTTGTGAGGCAGAAGACTAAAGACAAAGGCAATCAGAAAAGGCCAAAAAGAGGAGAAAGAGGCAGGGCAGTGCTGGCCATTAGTACCCACTGGCAGCTCTGGCTCTGAGTGAGCTTCCTATGGCCTGGGGAAGAGTACTTGGGACTTCTCCGAGGAGAAAGCCCTTTTCTTCTCATTCTTACTGAATAAATATTTCAGTAAGGGGTGAAGGCAAAGTGAGATGCTGCTAGGAAAGAGAGAGAAGAGTGGAGTATGCGATCATTCTAGGTCTTAGAAGAGAAAAAGGAGAGAAGAAATGGAATTCATGGAATTCAAAGCCTTTTCTCAGAAACCAGTAGTGATCTTTGCTGCATGGTTGAAGAGATTTGTACCCAACTATGGGTGAACTCAATTCATATTCAAATTGCCCATGAGATCTGGCTCTAATAGGATTATGTGAAATGTTTGACCATTTGGGGGTAGGGCGGAGGGGGGTATCATGAATTGTGAGATTTTTCTGAGTAATGAGAGATATATAGAATTTATGTTTTATTTGTCTGGAGGCTATCAGTGTAGACTGAAGTGAACCTCAAAAGTCTACATTGATCTGTAAATGAAAAGAATTGCAAAAGAGCTAACATGTGTATGTATATGGTAAGAAATGAGGCTTAGCAAAATGCATAGCAAGTCATCAGTGAGAGCAATGTTAGTGTACAGAAGTCTGAGGAAGCTATCATTTTCAATAATGGTTGGAAGCTGCTTGTCAACAGATTTGATTGTTTGTCATAGACAGTGACAAACTATAAGGATCTTGAACTTGTTGCATTCATATTAAATTATGTAAATATGCATACACACATATAGTTTTCACGAGACTAATGTTTTCCTGCATTATAAAGTTTCAGGATTTGTCTGATAAGACCTGAAACCTTTTTACTAAATGGTGGAACTTATCATGACATTTCTATACTCTAACATCCAATCATCTTGGTTTTAATGAAAATATTTTCCTTAAATATTTTGATAGTAAAGCATCTTCACTAAATCAAAACTGACATTTTAATTTGAACTCTCCACTCTGAAATGAGTTTGCAGTCAAAATTTGTCATTAAAAAATTTCAATGAAATGAAAAATAATGATATGCTGGCTTGCTCCTACAAGCATCTGGAATAGAAATGTTAAAGATATTGTATTTTAATGCTCAGTTGGCTTTTTTTACTTCCACGAAGGGATTAAGTGGGAGGCAGCTCTCAGTGCAGTGCAAAGGGCCATGGCCTTAAACTCAGAAGAACTGCATTTAAGACAGAGCCCTGTCACTTATCAGTGGGATGACTTTAAGTAACTTAGTTTCTTCATCCTTAAAATTGGGAATATGATAGATATGTCACAGAGGCTTAAGACAATATTATGTGGAACAGTGTTGCAAACAAAATCTTATGTAAATGTAAGGTTATGAAAATATACTTTTTGTATTTTCTAATGAATGGTATTGTTTATGTTCAGGTTCTATAAAAATCAATACACATTTGTTTCAATTATCTTATTGCCAAAGCAATACGTAGTGAAGGTAAAAAAAAAAAACATTATAAAAAAGCAAACAAGAGGAACTGAGGATCATCCATAATCATTCCAAACAGTATTATCGCATATTTATGTCATTTTCATTTAAATTTTTACTTAAGCATATAGTTTTAAAAAGTAAACCCTATTATTGCAGTCTGCAATATACAATGTGTAGTTCGGTCCTTTCCCCTTAACATTATGATCATGTTTTTATGACAACACATGTATTTTATAGGATTGCATAAGTTCATATATACTTTTTATTTGAATGAACCATATTTATAATTTACTTAACCATTTTCCTGTTAGTTGAACAAATAACTAGGATATTTCCAATCTCTCAAAGAAATGAATATTATCTTTTATTAATCCTTGTATACAATCACTAGTATTCCTGGATAAAAGAGTAAACCACATTTCTGTGAGGGTATTTTTAGATGAGATTAACAAATAAATAAGTGGACTTTGAGTAAAGCAGATTGCCTTCCATAATATCAGTGGGCCTCGTCTAATCAGTTGACAGCCTGCATAGAACAGAGAGACCAACCTCCCCCAAGCAAGAGAGACTCCTCCAGCAGACCGCCTTTGGACTCATCTGCAACATCACCTCTTTCTGGTTCTACAGAAAAAGGCCTTCAGACATGAACTGGAACGTTGGCGCTCTGGCGTCTCTAGCCTGCCAGCTGACCCTGCACGTTTTGGACTTGTCAGCCTCCATTAATCCTGTGAATCAATCCCTTATAACAAATCTCTTTCTTTTTTTTTTTAAGATTTTTATTGGGGAATTGGGGGGATGGGAACAGTGCTGGGGAATTGGGGAAAGGGGAACAGACAAGTTGCTGTCGTTTTG
>NW_017731410.1:1009674-1022879 GCF_001890085.2 Hipposideros armiger
TACCAACATGGGCCAGTGAAGCGACGTCCTCCACAACTAGACTGAAGAACAAAAGGACAGCAACTTGTCTGTTCCCCTTCCCCGATTCTCCAATAAAATTAAAAAAAAAAAGTATATGTGTTGCTGTCAAATTTTTGATCCATATGGTCAAATAGCCTTCTAGAAGTGTACCATATACTATAGTTCTGCTGGTCGTGTATGATCAGCCAGTATCTGGTATCTTCACCAACTGAGCATTCCATTTCTTAGATTCACTTTTAATACTTCCTAGAGGACACTGCTGATGCATATGTTAACATGATAACCTGTCTCTAGGTTCAGCGATTCAGACTTTAAAATCCTTTGTCATATATTTTTTCCACTATATGCTTATTAAAAATTCCATTTTAGGAATAACAATTTCTTTTCTTTACTAAGTAGTGAAACTAAAGGGACTGCAGAATGATTTCTCTTCTGCATAATGGTGAATGGAATTATATATTAGAGAACCCTTCCTATTGTTGGTGACATCACCACACTAACAGAAACTTTGACTTCACTTTACTTTCAAGATTCTATGAAAGACCTCGCAACAAGTTAGTGAAGATTATGTCACGAAACCTTTCCTTATCTGAATTAGTAATTCAAGCATCTTTAACCTATGGCAAGGAAAACAATCCACGCATTTACTGTAGACTTTATATAAAAACAAATTAAAAATATGATTTTTTTAAGTGCCCGCTGTGCCCTGATTTTTCAGAATAGAGAAAGACAGCAGGAAAACATAAAGAACACTGACTTGAGGAAATTTTTTTTCCCCCAGTGTTAGTTTTGGTGTTTCTATTTATGATTGATGTCTCGACATTTACACTACAGAATAATTGTGTTACGTTTAATGGCTAGTCAGCATGTGGTGTACAACTTTATGGCTGAAATAGAAACAGTATTAAAACCAATGCAATCATGTTTTTATCTAAGAATTCCACGTTAGAACAGAGGTATGTTCAGATTTTTTTCTTCATTTCACCTTTCTCTCAGTAAGTACATTCCTTGATGTCAGCCCATTGAAAGTCATTATGATTTTTGTATATTTATTTCTGCCAATTTTAGTGATACATCGTTTTACTGAAATAAATGCTATGCCTCCAAGGAATAGCAGTGCATAAATTGTAGCCCTCAAGGATGATCTTCTGTTCTGTTAAAGTCAGAGTTCTTGTTAAATGGGTAATAGAAAAGGAATAAGTTCTGAGGGGGTTTAATTTTCTCCTGCCGGCCCCACAATCTTATGTAGAAGAATTGGAAATTTCACCTCCAACAAACATGGAATAAACATTTTGAGCTAAACTGGATGTAAGAGAGACAAGAGGAAGTTTGGATAGTTATTCAGGCAATGCAGATACCATCTCTACTTGGCATGTGACTAAATTATATAGATGACTCAATTAAGGCATTTATGTTAATGTGTTTCAATATTTTCTTTCTCTTTGCAACATCTTATATGGTTATGTAGACTTCCTCTTCCTATTGTTATATCATTATTGTTACTATATATTTTTATAATTACTATGATAATGGATGACAGGTGCTATTAAATATACTCTTCTCAATGATAGATTGCTGAAGAGGGGCAGCAGTGGGGTGCAGAGATAACATGTTTTGGGGGACAGTTTGAAGCACATCATGATGACAGAGTCCTTGGTTGCTAGGAAGCAGCACAGCAAACAAACCACACTCAGACTGAAGGAAAATATTATTGAGTCTGTGTGTATGTGTGTGTGTGTGTGAGAGAGAGAGAGAGAGAGAGAGAGAGAGAGAGAGAGAGAAGGCTGAAATATTGTGGACCATACAGCCACAGAATATAGCGAAATCTACATTAATCTTGAAAAAATGCTGTAATCCTTGTGCTGGATTTGTTTTTGGCAGACTCAAACAGTAGGATCATTTCCTTCAACTATCATCTGCTATCAGAAAGAGCATTTTAAAAATTCAGTACTTTTGCCTCTATGGATTTTGAAGTGACTTTTATATTCCAAAGGCAAACAGGCTTAAAGACCATTTTCCATATGTGGTATATTGTTTAATTTTGCATACATTTTAGCATATATGCTACATAAAAGTACTTATTTTTCTTACCATTTAATTGCACTGTCCACTTTCTATGAAGGGTGCAAAAAAAAAAAAAAAGGTCCCACTAATGTCACTCCGCCTGGTGCTGAAGCCCTGTGCTGGTATGGTGTACGGTCAGTGGCTCACTCTGCAGCCTGAACTGGCTTAGGTTTCCCACAACTTGAAGGCTTATCTCAATGCGAGAGCACAACAGGAACCCATCAAGTGGTCTCTGAGCTGGAGTCATCCCAGACACCATAGTTTTGTTCCTGGTGTCAATGTCCTAGGGCCAATATAAATATTTAGAGTCTCTCAGGCTGACTCCTCTCTCATGGTGAATCTGTGAGCCTGAGAATTGGGATAGTTGAATTCTGATGCAAATCCTAATGCCATTTGTCACTAACTAGATCTATTCTTTCTCTCATTCACTCTTTCTCTCCTTGGAGCCAGATGGTTCTTTGGAGGTTCATTGGGGGCCACCGAAAGTATGTGGGAGAGGACCAGCATCAGGGGCTGAGCACAGTTCCTATCTGTTTGACATCAGGTTTCACTGGAAAAACAAAAAGTAGTTTGGAAAACAATGTGAAAATCATGGAAATAGATGATCTCAAAATAAAGTCTATTTTAGTTTTATTGTGTGGTAATTCTGCCATTTTCCTGGATGTAAGACCCTATTCCTTGGCTCCCAAGGTTCCTACATTTTTAGGGGTGGCCCTACTTGTTTTATATAGCAGTGTTTTATATATTAGTAGAGAGAAAGCCATTTTGTTTTTGTTTTTACATTTCCATAATACATCATCTACATAATGGATTGTGTGTTCACCACCCAGTCAGTTCTCCTTCCATAACCACATATTTGATCCTAGTTTAGCCCTTGATTGGTAGCACGCCTATACAGGAGACATGTGATTTCTGTTTGGCCATGTCCTCTTATCCATACTCCTAACATCACAGATATTTGCAGTATTGTGTCATCTAAGTGGACTTAACTAATAATAATAAAAATGTGTGCTTCCTTCAACTGATATATGATACAGATAACTATAATATATGTGTGTGCCTTAACATGCCCTAAGCATCTGTTGCATAGAGAGAAAGGAGTATGTTGTATTCTATTAGGTCCATAATTTTCTTTAGGGAAACTTCATGTGTTTTTCAGCATGTTGGTTATGACCCATGTATATTATTTTTCTATAAAGGTAATTATTCTTTTGTACTCAGAGACACTCTCCCAGGGAATGACCACAGAGGAGGATGGCTGCTACATTTCAGGTACATTTTATCTGCTCCTTTAGCTCAACTTCCAAGTCAGGATGGGTTAAGTATTAACTCTGAAGCTTCTTTGGAAAACTGGATGGAGAATATAGAAAGACAAATCATTAGATACCAGTTTCCAATCTCTCATTCTCCAGACCTAAAACTTGTTTAGGCTAGGGTCCGTCTTCTCCTTTCTCCCTCCTGTCACAAGAATTTTCCCTTCCCATCAAAGATCTGGATCCCATCTCCAGCCTGCTTCTCAAGTTTCTCATTCCTTTGATGACACTATTTTTCTTGCATCATTTTCTCTCACTTCCTCCTGAATTATTACCACTATCGTTCAATCAGGTTGTGATATTTCCCATCTTAAAAAAATTTAACTCTCCCTCCTACTCTGAGTAAACTTCTCCAAAGTACTGTCTACACATCTGTACCTTCTTACATCTCATTTACTTCTCACAGTTTTAGTCTCACCACTGTGCTGAAACCACTCTTGTCAACATCAACAATAACTTGAAAGTGCCATATCTCGCAAACTCTTTGTCCTCAATTTAGTATTCTTCCTACTTGAAATCTTATCCTCTGTTGACTTAGAGGACATGCCTTGGAGGACATGCCTCTCCTGGTTTTCCTTGTTCATAACTGACCCTTCTCTGTCAATTTCCTTTGCTGGTTTGTCCTTTACCATACTTACAAACATTGGCGTTCTTCTAGGCTTGGTGCTGGGTTCACTTTTCTACTCTATAGTTCTCCCATAGATGATCACATTAAGTCTTGTGCATTTAAATATTATGTTTGTTCTGATGACTCCTAAATTTATATCTCTAGACCTCATGTGGATCACATGCACTCTACTCTCTATTAGACATCTTTTTTTGTATATATTATAGTCACTTCAAACTTCCAGTGTCCAAAATGGAAATTCTGATTCTTCATTTCACTAAGTCTATTTTCTTCTCACAATTAGCTAGATGCTAGGAGCCATTGATTTATTTCTTGTCTTATGCCCCACTCTATCTATTAGCAATTCTGCTTATATTCTTTACAAAACAGATATGGACCCATTCTCATTTAACTACTTCCACCACTATTACCTTAACCCAGGTCATCATTATTTCTCTCCTGAATGATGGCAACAGTCTAATATTAGGTGTCCTCACCAGTTTTTTCCTTCTTCTAATCCAATTTACACTCAGCAAGTAAAGCGACCTTATCAAAATATTAAGAGAACCATACCACTTTCCTTGTGAAGGTCCTTCAGTGATTTCCCATTGCATTTAAAATTAAATTGAAACCTTTTACCAAGGTCTAAAAATCCTTATGAAGTTCAACCATTGTGTAATACCACTCTGTTCCTTATTTGCCAGGTGCCAATCCCACTAGCCTTTTCCATTTACAAAGGCCTCAGCCCTTTCTCTCCAGAAGCTTTGTAGATGTCCTCACCTCTGCCTGAAGAGTTCACCTCAGTGTTCATAGGAATAGGTCCTCTTTTTTTGGGCCTCTGCTTAAATGGTCTACCTTTAGAAGGCTGCCTCTGACTACTCTCTATCATTCTTGTCCTCAGACTCTTGCTTTTTCTTTATAGCATTTATTATAATTTAGTTTTATTTTCTTCTAATTGCTCTAATCATGTAAGCGCCACAGGGTAAAGAAGATGTCTATACAGAGTATTGTTGTTGTCTTCAGTGAGTAGCACATTTCCTAGCACATAGTAGGTGCTTAATAAATGTTGAATGAACAAATTTGTTGTTACTGCATTTTATTTGGGGATTCACAAAAACCATTGTGTACAGTTATGCCAATTTTCTAGTTAAGAAAAAGAAAAGTAGACTGATTCTGATAGGACTAAGTGAAATGGGAAATAAAAAAAACACATTTGGGTGATTCAAGAAACTCATCTTATGTTTCACTACATTTTTATTCAACCTCTCTTTCATTACAAAGGTAAAGAACAATATTGTCTATTTACCATGATTTTAGGCATTTTGAGATTTTAGGCATATAAAGATATAAATTATGATCTATTCCATAAATATTTTATAACCTTGTTTAATTATCTGTCAGTTGTGAATAATTTTTGCTTGAGTTTTATGGGTAATTATTTCTATATGATTCCAATGAAAACATTCATAGATAATATATTCATTAGCTTTCGTTTCCTTTTTGTATTGGTGGCTTTACACTAGGCTAGGCAGAGGGTGAAGGACGTTTTCCTCAGTGAAATTAGACCACTCTTCAGCTCAGGCATTTGATGTTCTACTTCAATTAGAAATGTCTTCCTGACCCATGTCTAGTGGGATATGAATTTAAAGTTGTTTTTTTTCAGTCAGGGGATATGAATTAAACCATATTCTCTTATGGTTTCCATTTGTCCCTTGGTAGGTACTGATAAGATGCTGATTGAGGATAAAGTTGCTACCAAAAGCTGTTGCTGCTGCATTTTTCTATGAAAATAACTGTATTTTCAATCAAAGCACTGACTTTGTTAATAATATGCTCTCAGGAACTTCTCTAAAACCAGACACCCACATAATATTGCTCTTATTCTCTATCTCATCTGGGTATGAGCTCCCTCTTACTGTCGCTTTTTAATGGCTGAAAGAAAAGTGTAAGTCCTTGAATTTATGAATAAGACAGAATGACTTATATTTTTTTTATATATTAGGATTTTAAAAATATATAGTTGTGAGTTTTACTCACCTGTTTTACATCAGGAACTTCTGGGGGGCAGTCCCTTACTTTTCCTGATAGTTAAAAGGTGACTATTTATGGTTTTAAAAATTGCTTTAAATGTGAAATTATTTGTAATTATATCACCTATGATAGAAGTACTTTGCGTGACCGTATACTTTTCAGTGGACTGTATGATCAAATATAAAGGAATAATCTATTTCTATATTGTTTATCTTACACATTTTTGAACAACAAATCTCCTGAATGTACAATATTTACAAAAGAGAAAACATTGTAAAATGTTACTTTATAAAATTCTAGTGTACTTTCAAAATATCAACCTTTTGATATGTAATTTATACTCAATAAAACGTACCCATTTTATGCTCAACCTCACTAATCATTAGAGAGATGCAAATAAAAATCACAATGAGATACCACCGTACCCCGGTCAGAATGGCTATCATCAATAAATCAAGAAACAACAAATGCTGGCGAGGTTGTGGGGAAAAGGGAACCCTGGTGCACTGTTGGTGGGACTGCAGATTGTCTCAGCCACTATAGAAATCAGTATGGAGGTATCTCAAAAAACTGGAAATGGAACTACCTTATGACCCAGAAATTCCACTCTTAGGTATCGGAGCCGATATCTCGAACAGTCCTGAGGGGGTGGTGGTGGTGTTAGGATTAAGAAAAGAGACAGAAGAGAGAGTTACCGGGAGGACTCCAGTAAATACTGAAGCCCCGAGTTTATTTTCCAACATCCTTATATACATCCAGGGTACTGCAAAACAGAAGGGATAAACATGCATTACCTCCTTCAAAAGTAGATCATTAACTATCTACTAAATACTTTAAAGGTCAGGGAGACCTTAGGGGGTAAGCCTCCCAGAACACTTCCTTCCATTAACCCAAATAGCTACAAATCTTCTGTGTCTCTTTAGGAACTGGCCATACTCGCCTGATACCTCACTGTTAAATAAACATCCTACAGGTGCAAAAAGGAGCAAAACAAGATGTAAAACAATGCATCACTAAAGCCAGCCTGCACAGCTCCCAACACTTAGGTATTTATCCAGAAAAACCCAAGACATTAATTCAAAAAAATATATGCATCCCTATGTTTATTGCAGTGCTATTCACAATAGCCAAGACTTGGAAACAATCAGAATGCCCATTAGTAGACAGCTGGATTAAGAAACTGTGGTACATTTACACAATGGAGTATTACTCAGCTATAAAGAAGAAGGAAATCGTTCCATTTGCAGCGATATAGATGGACCTAAAGAACATTATGCTAAATGAAATAAGTCAGTCAGAGAAAGACAAATACCATATGATCTCACTTATATGTGGAATCTAAAAAAAACTGAATAAATGAAAAATGTAAACAGAAATAGTCTCAGAGACACAGAGGAAAAACTGAGGGTTGCTAGGTAGGAGGGTGTGGGGATGAAGGAGAAGGGGAAGGGACGAGACAATACAAATTGGTAACTACAATCTGGCCTCAGGGATAGAAAAGACAGTCTGGGGAATATAATCAATAATGTTGTAAATACTTTTTAGGGGGCCAGATGGACTTATGTCTTGTTAGGGAGACCACTTCATAGACGGTGTAGAGGCCTGACCACAACACTGTATTTCTGAAGCTGATGTTGAATAATAATGTATGTCAACTATAATTATATATATACATATAGTCACGGGATGTGGAGTAGAGTGTGGGAATGGAGTCAATGGAATTGTAATAGATAAGTGTGACATCAGGGGTGGGAGGGCAGTGGATGTGGGGAGGGGGGTTGTTACTTTGTGAGGGGTGAAAAAGATAACTATTGCATTGTTCTGTACACCTGAAACTAATAAAACAACAGCAACAACAAAAACAAACAAACAAAAAGCAAAAAAACTTACCCATTTAAAAAATATGGTTCAATGAGTTTTGAAAAATAGATCTGCCCATGTAACCACTCCATCATCAAGATATAAAACATCACCATCCCCAAAAGTTTCCTCTGGCACCTTTGCAGTAACCACTAAACTGCTTTCTCTCACTATAGATTGGCTTGCCTTTTCCAAATTTCCAAATAAATAGGATCATATAGTATACAATTTTTTAAGTCTGGTGTCTGCCACTCAACATGGATTTTTGTGCTTCATCCATGATATTATGTGTATCAGTAGTTAATTTGTTTTCTTGCTGAATAGTATTGTATTGTATGGATATACCTCTACTTGTTTATGCATTTACCTGTTGTTGGATATATTTCCAGTTTTTGGCTAATATGAATAAAGATCCTATGAGTGTTTGTGCATACATCTTTATATGTACATATTGAGAACTACTGGGTGATGCAGTTAGAAAATAACTTGTTGCTTTTTAAGAACCTCACACTGAAGAAATATGAAACTAGAGTAATAATAGTTGTCAATGACACAAGCTGGTAAAGTTCTATAACAGAGGTATCAATTAAGTATTGAAAAATAGAGGAAGAAGCTATTATATCACACAAAATCTGTGTGTGGATATACTCGTATGTTTTCATGTCTTTCTGGTAAATATCTACGATTAAAATTGCTGGGTGTGATTGCCTTGAATCTATGCTTCTCGTGCCTCCTGCTGTGACAAAGGCCAGGCTGTCCACAGTCCTCCCGGGCTTCCCTGCCAGTAATTCAGGACAGCAGGGGAACTGGAGAGAC
Organism: Hipposideros armiger; assembly: GCF_001890085.2. Lineage (NCBI taxonomy): Eukaryota > Metazoa > Chordata > Mammalia > Chiroptera > Hipposideridae > Hipposideros > Hipposideros armiger. The sequence continues at coordinate 1,018,387 of NW_017731410.1, forward strand.
CCCACGCCTGCAAGAGGTGCGACTTTTCCAGTGAGTGAGTTGGACTTGAGTAATCCTGACTGCATCTATTTTGGCATTGTACAACAGTTGAACACTCTACCAATCCTTCCTTCTTTCCATCTTTCCTTCACAGGTGTCAGACCTGCATTATGGTTTGAAGGCTACCTCTTCCCCACCTTCTCCAGGTCCCACCCCTTTATTGTTCACAGAGGAACAAACAAATCCCCCAAACCAATATATGATATCTCCAACCCAGTCAAAACATATGCTTCTTAGAAGACCCGAACTAGTAACACATGGGCCATATCATAAGTGTTTGTTTATATCCACTATAAATGGCCAAACTCATTTCCAAAGTTGTTGTACCATCTTCCATTTTTACCAGAAACATGAGAATTCCAGGTGTTCCACATCTTCACCAATACTGAGTATTATCAATCTTTATTTTATTCATTTTAGTAGGTGTGTAGTGATAGCACAATATGGTTTTCAATTTGCTTGTGTCTGATGACTCAAGATGATGGGAAATGTTCTTCTCTCTGAATTTTATGTAATGCTTAGTGTGTGTGCATCTGTGAAATGCTTTACTGAGAAGCAACAGATGGCAATGAGAGGTTGAGTGAGAAGTCCAGAGAAGAGCAGAGGTGGGCAAGGGTGGAGAGAAGAAAACAATAAATAATGAAGATATTTATGGAATCCCAACCTTTGAATTGTCTTTTGTTATCATGTTGTTGTTGTCTTAGAAAATGTTGTGATGGTTCTAGGGGTTGTGGTTTGTTGATTATGAATGAACCTGTAAATCTAAGAAAGTGGTGTGTGTGTGTGTGTGTGTGTGTGTGTGTGTGTGTGTGTGTGTGTGTGTGAATTTCAATATTCTGGAAATAAACAGTGGAGGTTATTCATTTGAAGAATGTAATCACTGGATGTAAAAGACAGAACAGACTTCTAGGTTTCAAAACGCTAACCTTCCCTACTTCTCTTTAAAAATAGATATATTTCCATTGAAGTTTTCATAGAAAAGTTACCGATAAATAGATCAGCTCTGAGATCAAATGTAGGCATTGTAACTCAGACCTCATTTAACCCAGTTCCTGATCTATTCTGAGCTTATTCTATTTGGGCTTCTGTTAAACATGAGTTGAACAAATATTAAATAATAATATCAAAACATTTTAAGATAAATTAGAAGCTTAAAATTAAAGGAACATAAGAGAGCCATATTGAGTTATTGACATAAGATTTCCATAACTTATTTTTTTGGCAAAATGTAGACCCAAATGGGGATAGCAACCATCAGTGAATTTTAGAAATATTAGGATTTCATTTTCCCTTTCTCAGAGAGGCATATGGAGAATCAGTGGAGGCGTTCTAAGAGCAGCACATTTCTGGGGAAGCTTTCGTATGCAGATCAGTACAAGAGAATTTCTGTCTACATGCTAGCGTGACATTGTGTAGTTTTAGACACTATGTCTTGGTGATTACCACATAACCCAACTGCCACATAAATTATCTTTATAAATAAAACTTTGCATACGTATGCAACATCTAGAATAGAGCAATAAATTGGTCATGACTCCTTGTCTCTAATGGCGCCACTTCATCACTTCCTTCAGCAAGTTGGGACTGAGGGCACATTGGTGAACGCCTTTGTCTAATCTCCTATCATGAGGCACCTCATATTTCAATATGCAACGGGTACAGTTGGCCTTTGGAGGAAAGAAAAGTTCAGTTTCCTGCATGTCAGTCTTTTTACCTTCCTGCCTACAGCAAACTTAAAAAAAATTACTTGGAGAAATGTTAAGCAACCAAACTTTTTACAAAACATGTCAAGATTAATTGCTAGTTTCACTCATGAGCTGTGTAGACTGTTTCCTAAGATCCTCATCTTATTAGATACAATGATTCATTTTCCCTTTCTTGGCAAAACATCTGCTTCTTTGCAGATATCCCCATCAATAATGTAGGCAGTGATGGGGTTCTGCCAACACTGAACTCCCTTAAAAACACAAAGAATAAAAACCTTTTGAGAACCTCTTTGGTCTTTGGTACCTTATACTTTAAATATTTAGTGCTTTGGTAATTTAGAACTCTCATTGTACTTAGCTACATTATGAGAACGCTCCAAACCCCTAAACTTGTTTTATATTCATCCTGAACTGGAAGGCTGTTAATATGAGTTACTGAGCATTCTTACCCATATCCTTCAGTTCTGGGATCTTGCAGTGCAGATCCTGAAGTTTCTAAGTCTTGAAATAGTTTCTTGGTCTTTTCTGCATATAGTGTTACTAAGACAGAGAGCCTGAGACTGGTGGCTGCAACGTTCATTCCTACCTCCCTGTTTGTTGACTGGGTTCCCCCACACATCATGATTTCTTAGCTCCCCTTGTGTCAAGGAAAGGTTGTGTGATGTAGTTCTGGTTAATTAGAAATCAGTGAAATACTTTCATGGGTTGTCTGAAATGTTTTTTTCTTCCTTATACAAAGGAGAGATCTGGCCAGAATCACCCTGTCTTGAGAGTGGATACGATGCTGGGAGATGTAACAGCAAACTTGTGACAACAAGGTGAGAATCAGAGACTTACTGTTCCTGACATATCTGGGCCTCTGAACCACTGCCAATAGCCTCCCCTTCTTGTCCTGTGAGAAAAATATTGCCCTATTTATTCAAGCCTCGTTGTGCAGGCTGGCTTTCTTTTCTTTGCAGCTGCAAATAAACTGCTATGCTTACTATTGGATACAGTAATAGAAGTCAGCTTTACATTTGGACCCCAAATGTATTGAGAGGGAATCTTTCATCCGAGAATAATAAAGTTTAAAGAGCAGTGAAACAATAAAATAGGTTATACTTTTAACATTCTTCAGACAAATCTTTATGATAGCTGATACTGGCTAAGTGCTAAAATCAGGCCTCCTATTTGCAACGATGATGAAAGTTTATCAAAATTCAAATTCTTTCAACAGAGATTAAAGGTCTCCTCCTGTAGTTTCCTAGAAAAGCAATCTGTATTCTGACTTCTACTTTTTTTCTCATGACTTCATCAAAATGACCTATGCTCTTATTCTCTTTACTCTTATGTCTTCCTTTTATTTAAAACCACCCAAGTCCCACCTTACCCGTATAGTAGGACTTACCTGACACACAAATCACAATGATCAATCCCTCCCCTGACATAGACCTTAATTACTTGACTGTTAATTTAGCATTTTTCATATCGCTTATGCTCTTTATTCTGCTATATGTTTTGAACCTTTGATTAGATCACATGATTCTTGAGAGCAGGGAATGGGTTTTATGCTGACTGTGGCATGAATACTGCCTTCTTCATGGTAGACACACAATAAATGTTTGTTGGAGTGTACGTTCATTGGTGCAGATACCTGTAACTTTATTCATTTAAGCTTTTTGTACAGCTACCACAATGCTAAACATTTGCCTGCTTTTAAAACACCTACCTGTTAAAGAAAATATGAGCCACATGTAAAGCACTCTAAGAAATCTCAATATGAACTCACTAAAATGCATATAAGAAAAGTGCGAAAGAACTCATTTAGATACTTCAACAATAATTTCAAATGACTAAAGGAAGTCTCCGAAAACACAGACCTTACAAATACTGAAAAAACACAAATTAAAATAACAAGATGCCATTTTTTCACCTATCAAATTAAAAACAATTTTTACTCCCAAGATATTATTGGCAGTGGTGCGTTGAGTGGGCTGCTCTCATAAACTGACTAGTGTCACTCTCACTCCTCCCAGAAAGCATTGTGGCAATACATTAAAGAGTTTTAAAGGAGTTTGTAGTACTTGACCTATTTTTAGGACTTTTCCTATAGAAAATAATGACAGAGCAGTAAAAATTAACTGATGCATTTTAAAAATAAAAACAAATTATTGGAAAAAACCCTTACTTATCCAGAAAGAGTTCAATTGTTATTCTGAGAAGAGATCAGCATGACAAAGCAATCAAAATATTTTTCTAGGACCTCTAGAAAAGGAAAGGAAAGAGAATGTTTCTTTAAAAACTGATGATAAAAGAATGAAAAAAAGAGACAGACTCAGATGTCTGTATTAAGACCAAAGTGGAGGGCTGGCCGAGTGGCACTTTGGGTAAGAGCTGGCTGGGACACCAGCTCTGAGCAGCAGGGCCCCAGTTTGGATCCCACATGAAGGCAAGTGATACTGCCCTGTACAGCTAAGATGGTGAACAACAGCTCGACCTGGAGCTGGGCTGCCGTGAGTCGCCAGCGACGGTGTAGGCTGCAACCCCTGCTGCAGTGGGCTGCCATAAGCTACCGTGTGTAGCCAGCAGCCAGCGTGAGTGGCCGGCAGTTGGTGTGAGCTGCCAAGAGCTGCTGTGAGCGGCCGTCCAGAGGCCGGCAACCGATCTGCCTCACCCGGAAGAGCGCAATGATAATACCAACATGGGCCAGTGAAGCGACGTCCTCCACAACTAGACTGAAGAACAAAAGGACAGCAACTTGTCTGTTCC
>NW_017731410.1:1023029-1118720 GCF_001890085.2 Hipposideros armiger
CGGTTCGGATCCCACATATGAGGGCCAGTGACACTGCCCTCTACAGCTAAGATGCTGAACAACAGCTCAACCTGGAGCTGGCCTGCCATGAGTCTCTGGCTACGGCGAAGGCTGCAGTTCCTGCTGCAGTGGGCTGCCATAAGCTACCGTGTGCAGCCTGCAGCCAGCGTGAGCGGCCAGCAGCCACCGTGAGTCGCCAGCCCAGAAGCCGGCGACTGATCTGCCTCTCCCGGGAAGAGCGCAATGATGGTGCCAACTTGGGCCATTGAAGCAACGTCCTCCACAACTAGACAGAAGAACAAAAGGACAGCAACTTGTCTGTTCCCCTTCCCCCAATTCCCTAGTGCTGTTCCCATCCCCCAATTCCCCAATAAAAATGTTTAAAAGAAAAATAAATAAAGACTGCTCAAGTTGTTGAAGTGTCCAAGCCTTTAAAAAAAAAAAAGAAAGATCTTAACAATAGTTATCGTGATAATAAATACATGTTAATCAGATGTTAATATTTCTAATATATCTGTATTTTGATAATAATAATGATAAAGATTGTAATCTTAATATTTATTGAGTATAGATCCCAGGTCCTGTACTGAGCATTAGATACATATTTTCATTTAATTTTCTCCACAACCCTATGAGGTAGTGAGGTAGATTCCAATATTACCATTTTACAAATGAGAAGCTGATGCTCCAGAAATGAAATAATTTTGCCAAAGTAACAACACAGTTTCTAGGGAATGGTGCCAGGATTTGAACTTACATTTCTCTGACTCCAGGCTCCAAGTTGTTAATCACTTTTGGGGTAATTTATTTTGCACATTCACCTAAGTACATCTTAGAATGATATCTTAGGGCTAGTGAATGACCTAACACTACGGTACATACTTTACATGGGAAACGTCCCATGTAGTGGAGAATGCAGTGTCTGTGGCTCTTAGTTCTATCTCATGGCCTTTCTTAACCCTGGATTTTTCTGTAAAACATGGATAATATTTTCTACCTGGAAGGATTATTATGAAGGTTTAAGTCCATAAAGTATCCATCATGGTGCTTGACACAATAATGCAAATGGTAATCTCTGATATTATCATCCCATCAACAATGTGCTTTGGTTCACAGATACTGGAAAGAGGCATCATGGGTTGTAAAGTACACATAGGTGGGAATAAGCATTTAAACATAAAGCTTCAACATTCTTTATGTTGCCACCAACATATGTGTGGAGGGTTTTGGGCCACAGCTTTCTGAAAATAGGATCATAAAATGCAGACTTTTCTTACTGTTGTTGTTAATCAGTATCTTCTGGAAATCCTTCCATGTCAACTGGGGCAGCTCTAACATGCTCTTTTGAGGGCTGCATACTATTCCATAGTGGATATCCCATGATATTTTCAGCCATAGTAAATCTGACTATAAAACATTCATTTGGCTTCCAGTTCAGTTTCCAGGTCTGTGCAATTCTGAACTGTTCATCTCTGAATCACCCCCTCAATACATCTTTGTATATGAGTACTTTAATTTCTTTATGAGAGATTCCCAGGAGTTGTGTATAAGTGCACTTATATTTTTAATTTTAATAGGCTTTGTCAGGTTACTTTACAAAAAGGTAGCAAAAATGTACATTTCACCAACAGTGTAGAGGAAGATGTTTTTGGTGTTTTTTTTTTTCCAGAAATTTCCCCTACTGTTCATTTTTGGTTTTGGCAATATAATAAAACACAACAAAGTAAGACAGCAGAAAAACTGGCATGGGAAAGGAACATGTCCCAGTGCTCGCCAATATATTAAAACAACCCCACTAAGAAAAATACATTAGAATGAAATAACAATGAGGCATCACTTTATATCTAATAGATTAACAAACCCTTCCCAGGCACTGCTCTCTTTAGATCCTTCCTGGGGATTGATTTTGCTGATTCTATGCTCACAGGGACCCGAGGTAGGGGCCCCACCATGGTCTCTGGTTTCTGTTCTCATGCTTTGTTGCCTCCTCGTCCCAGCAGCTGCTTCACTTGAACGATGAGGCTGGAATTGGAGTTGGGGGAGGAGGGCTGGTTGAGTTAACAAGTCATTCTTGTCCCAGAATTCCCTGCCCATCTTCTGGAGAAGTTTTTTATACTTAGAATTATATGAAGACAATAAAATGCTTGTTGAAAATGACTGAACTCATGTCAGGGAGTAAAACTTTGTGCTGTTTATTATATGAGGCAGCCTCACATATTCATGTTAACCTTCCTGGCCTCTGAAAGGCACTGAGTTTGGGACCCCTGGTGTATCTATAGCAGAGGTATTTGATGCTTACCATCATCCATGTGCCACCCCTATGGATGCGCTGTGTGTCTAGTTTCAGTTAGCAGGCCACAAGCTTCTGCACACGTGTGACGTTTCTGTGATGAGACAGGGAAGGAACCCCTCCCCACCCCACCCCCGCACACTATCGTCATAGTGCTGGAAGTATGTGGGGTCCTTGAATCAGCCCCTGGATGGGGGCTCCTGTGCAGAACTCCCAGACCCACAGAGGACTTTGAGTGAATGAGATTTAGAATAAATTCTTTTGTGTTAAGCCACAGAGATTTATTTACTTATTTTTATGACCACAGCCTAGCTTAGCCTACTCGGACTATTGTACCATTAGACCTGTGCTAGGGACAACTCCTATATCTAATTAATGCCTCACAGATCAACAAAGCCATTCCAAGCATCATTTATCAATGGGATACATATATCTAGAGACCATAACTGATGGCAATCCCTAGGTGAACTCGAGACCAACAGGGATTTGAGTGTTTCAGCCCTAATATAAGCTAACATATCTTAGAGGACAGTTTCCGGGTAGTCAAGGTTAAGATGGCACCAGCCAAACAGAGGTAGACAAAGAGCTGGAAAGTATAAGATGTAGTCCAGGTTGACGATAATTTGTATCAGCTTTTCAGTGCTCAAATGAAGATACTTTAGGTTTTTGTAAGCCAAATAATTTTAATGCTATTTAAAGTTTTTATGTCTATTTCATTTTCTTCTAATATTTAGCAAAGTGCTTGTGGAAATGTTAGCCAGGGTGTTAGTAGTAGCCAAAAGAAGAGTTTTGTTCACACTTGGACAAGAGCAGCAAAGGGAAATTGATACAGTCTTAGTGTCAGGGGTGTGGTGCAGTGGTGAGAGCAGTGAGAACCCCCAAAAGGGGACATTTAGGGCACAGAATTCTTTCTCTGATGCTATCTTTAGAGAGTCTAGGTATTAACTTAGACTTTGAAGGATAGATGGAATTTGCAAAGGTCGAGCTGGGGCGGGGCATTCTGGGTGGAGGGCACAGATTGAGCGCAGAGGCTGGTTAATCGTGATTGAGGTGTGGGAGGGTAAACCCCTCTGCCATGCTCTTCTCTCACTGCAGAAAGGAAGAACTACAATACCAATCTAACTCTATCCCATTCCTGCCCCTGACTGAGCCATGTTTAAAAGGGCACCTGCTCACTGATGGGAGAAAGGGAGGGACCACCCCCTGGCAGTGGCGCTCTCCTGTTCTCTCCTTGCCTGAAGCTGATGCAGAAAGTTCTCCTACCAGCACGCTATCCATTCTGAGCCCCGCCCGTTCTCTGCTCCTCCCACGTGTGCTAAAGCCCAATCACCAGTCCCCCAGCAGCTGACTGATGGAGAGGGTTTTGGTTCAGCGAAAGGGAAGAAGAGGTGTCTATAAGCCTGCATAGTCTCTAGGGAGCCAGAGGGCTCTGTACTGGGCATAACCGTACAATTATGATTAGAAATCAAATGACCCTGTGTGTCTCATTTATCATGGAAGCTCCTGAAGAGATGAAGAGGCAGGATTTGGGCATTCCTTCTTCCTAGCCAACTACTATCAAAAACCAACAAAACCCGATGAATAACTCTTAACAATGGATAAACCAATCTCTGAATTAGAAAATAAGGATACTGGTGATTTAACAATCTCCCTCAAGAGTTGTTAAATGGTAAATGGCTGAAAACACACTTCGTAATTTTAATAAACACCTATTTTTTCTTCAACTTGGGTGAGAGTTTGATTCAGGTAAGCCTGTTACAATTTTACAAAGTGAATGCTATTTTTAGATTCTCATTTTTTTTCTAGTGTGATTACAATAATCTTGAAAATATACTGAAAGTTTCTGTTTCTTAATTCTTAAATATACATAGATGCTCATAATAAAGCTCATGTTCAGATCAGTAATAATATATTAACTATTTAAATTCAGTATAGACTTTTCAAGCAAAAAACCCACAGCTTTCATAACTCTATTCTATTAGTTGTATACTTAGCTTTTGAGATTTTAGGGAAAAAATGAGCATGGAAATGTAAAAAGTGGACAAAATTCCTCTTTTTACTCTGAGAGCACCAGGCATGAACAAATCTCCTACCGCTCAGTACATATCTAGGAACAGTAGGACAAAAATGAATACTTTAAAGACGTTCTTCCAGATGAATTCTTTAGAGTTCAGCAGTATTACTCTATGTACAAAGCAATCAGGGGGTACTCTTTTCTTTTTCAAAGAAATACAATGGATTTTGTATTTTTGGAGACCTGCTTCTAAAGTTTTCTTTTCTTTTCTACTTTTTTTTTTCTTAATGTCACAAGATTTTCTTTAGACATTTGGGACCCTCAATTGACATTTTCCAGGGACTTAGAGCCCTCTCTATCTTCCTTCTGAGAATAGAGACTTGTGATCATTGCAATATTCTCTTTTAATGTCTGCAGTTACTGACTAAAGAAGTCACTACATTCCTAATCAATATATTAAATAAATAAAACTAAAGCCTATTATATAGCTGGAGTAGATTTTCAATACTGGTTAACTCTACTTGCTAACTACTAAAGGTGATTTGAGGCAGCTGTAATAGCACAGATAAAAGCATGGTCTTTAAGGTCAGCAAGATTATGGGAAGTTAGTCCAGGCTAAGCCTCCCCAAGGCTAAGCTTTCATCTGTAAAATGAGAAATAGTAATTCGTATTTCATCAGGCTTTCATGAGGACTTGTACTTTCATGGTCATCAGTGACCTAAACCTTATCTAAGCCTCACTAGTCTTAGTATCTTAGCAATGTTTGGGGGTGGGGTGGGGGTGATCTCTCCTTTCTTCTTGAAATAATTTTTCCTCCTTAGGTTCTGGGATATCCATTGATCTAATTCTGGTTTTCTTGCTACCTCATTGGCCACTTTCTCTAGCAGATTCTTGTTCTAGGAAAGTACAGGGAGTCTCATCAGAATTTCATACACTAGCTCCAGGCTGGCCAGATGCTGATAAGACTCAGATTTCGATCACCAGCCCAGACCTTTCTCTTAAGTTCTGGAATCACATACCTAACTTCTTACCTCAAACCTGGATGTCTGATAGACATTACAGCCTAAATATGACAAAAACAGAACTACCGATAGTCCCTCTAAACCTTTTTCGTCTCAGTAAAATGGCACCATCTTCCATGTAGTTGCTCAGATCAAAATCCTAGGAGTCATTGCTGATTCTTTTTTTTGTTTCACACCCCGAACTTCAGTAAGCTCAGTGACCTCTACCCCCAAAATAATATCTTTGATCCATGCACTTCCCACCATTTCTACTGATACAATCCCAGTCCAAGGCACGATTGGCATTTGCCTGTCAACCACAGCCATCAACTAACTGGTTTTTTTTCCCTCCACACTTGCCCCGCTGCAGTCCAGTCCCACCTAACAGCTAAAATGATCTTCTTAAAGCACTAACCATGCTATACCCCCCTTAAAGCCCTGGAATGGTTTACCATTGCCATTAAAGGTATGTGCAAACTCCTCACATGGCTCCACATGACCTAGCCCTTGCCTACCTGACAGATGTCACTTCCCAGCTTTCTGTCCTTCACTGACTCTGCCCTAGCATTCTGGTCTTTGTTCTGCCTCTCACATATGTCACATGTGTCCCTATCCAGGAGTTTTTACCACATGCTTGGAAGGTTGTTCCCAGGTTTGTTATGACTGCCTACTTCTCATTCCTTCAGGTGTTAATTCAAATGTTGCTTTCTCAGAGAAGTCATCCGTAAGTTCCCCAATGAAAGCAACTCTCCAACTTACTCTCTAGCATGTTACTCCATATATATTTTTTTGTATTTAGCCCTTAGCAACACCTGAAATTATTTAATTACATCTTCATTTATTGCCTGTGTCTCCTAGCCCCGCCATTATTAGAATGTAAGCTCCTTAGAGTAAAAAAATTCGTTTTCCTATATATTGCTGCAAACCCAATGGCTGGGACTATACCTGGCACATTGTAAGGGCTGAATAAATGGTGACTAGAATTGTTGTATTGTTATTTCAGCTAAAGTTCAAACACTCACTAATGTATATATACATGGAGGTGGTCCACTAATAATTTCTACCTTTGTTAGTCTTTTTATTCTCAAAAAAAGGTGTTACATCTTGATTAACAGTTGTTACTATGTGGGAACATTAGTTAACTCTGACTTCATGAGGAAAGGGAAGACCTTGTAACTACTGGATTGTGTGTTATTTACACATCTGCAGTTATCATCAGTACTAATATTGGGGACATGGAAATACAAGGATCTTAGAGATCAGCTAGTTGAACCACCTCATATTAAAGGAAATAAACTAAGGAAAGAACTTTTCCCTTAGTAAATTGCTTTATTAATTAGAAATACAATTATATCACTGATTATTTTTCCCTGCTATAGGCATTAGCCAGTTTTTGGTCGTGAGTTAACACCTCTTCCCGGCTCCCTCCTCCTCAGTTTCCTCTGATTACCTTTGTAAATTAATTAATTTTAGTCATTTGAGTTTCTGGTTCTTCTTGCTAGTGTATTGGAACATGTGTAGACACATTTCATTGATTGTATAATCTTTGATCTAGTGTCAGAATTCACTTTTTCAGAGTATTGTAGTCCCAATATAGATTATATGTTTCTTTATCTGAAATTTATTAAAATGAACTATTAATGCCTTACAAGTTTTGAGTAAAAGTTTGACAGATGTTTATTTTAGAATTCAGAGTCAATCAAAGTTTAAGGCACCTGTTTGCCACAGTGAATTCAGGTATGTTGTGAACCCAGATTTTTCTTTTGAGATGTGATAGTTACTTCCAGGTGTTTAATTCTGTGCACTCATTAATTACCCTGCATCTCTGAGCGCCATGCACATACTGTAGTCGGTTGAGAATCTGGCTGTTCATGCAATACTGCTCCTGCTCCATCTTGTGTTTACAAACAGACTAAATTAGTAAGTGGATCCACATATATATATATATATATATATATATATATATATATACAGCTAATGAAACTAATAATTCATATTTTGTATTTTATTTTTCTCATAAAATTGATTGCATATGTGTCATTTTGTTAGAATTCTTTTATCTCTTTTTTTTAAGTGGAATATTCACAGGTAGATGAAAGGAAATTTTGACTATGGAAAAAAAATAGAAGAAAAAACACAAGGGATGTCAAACCAGGGAGTGAAAACAGAAAAGCTGTTGCTCTTGAGTCCTACTGAGATGAACTATGAGAATGGAGAGTAACCTCTAATGAGCATCTGCGACTAACTTCCTAGGAGGGTAGGAAAGCCAGAATACAATAAGGATTGCTGGATCAACTGCTCAGGAATTTGAAACCACAGGATATTATGGTCCTTTGGGATTCAGGCATCTGTTACGTAGCTAAACAAGGATCATCAAAGGAATACCAAAATTATGTCGAGGACAAGTTTATAATCCATAAAGGAGAAAATCAGCCACTGGGGAAGTTATCCTGGAAGAATGTAACCATAATAATTGTGCTACTAAGTAGAAGTTCTTGGAAAAAAGTATTTCCCCAAATTTAACCCCTTCCCTTCTTCCCAGCCCCACCTTGCCAATAAAGAATGCCAGCGAGGGGAAGGAGGTTGGCTTGAGAAAACCAAGTCGGGATATATGGACGAAAAAACAACATTCATTATGAGATGCTAATGGAGCACCCAAATGAAGTGTAATTTAAGATAGTTACCTCAGTTATTTTTTGCCTATATTTTATAGTCACAGAAGGAAAATGGATTCCTTGTTCTTTGTAAGTATTTTATTTCTGTATATCCTTTAAGTAGTATATTTCTGGAAGAAGTTGAAATGGGAAGCCTAACCTCTAAGGGGAGATGTAATATAGATTGGAATTTCAAACTACTGGAAACATAAAATGGGACGGAATCTCACACTATTAACACCCTATCATCACAATGGTATTAAGAATACATATTCTTGGGCCGGCCGAGTGGCGCGATGGTTAAGAACTGGCTTGGGACGCCAGAGGGCCCCGGTTCGGATCCCACATATGAGGGCCAGTGACACTGCCCTCCACAGCTAAGACGCTGAACAACAGCTCAACCTGGAGCTGGGCTGCTGTGAGTCGCCGGCGGCGATGGCGGTGTAGGCTGCAGCCCCTGTGGCAGTGGGTTGCCATGGGCTACCGTGTGTAGCCAGCGGCCAGCAGCCGCCGTGAGCAGCCGTCCAGAAGCCGGCTACTGATCTGCCTCGCCCGGGAAGAGCGCAATGATGGTGCCAACTTGGACCAGTGAAGCAACGTCCTCCACAACTAGAATGAAGAACAAAACGACAGCAACTTGTCTTTTCCCCTTCCCCCAATTCCCCAGCGCTGTTCCCATCCCCCAATTCCCCAATAAAAAATCTTTAAAAAAAGAATATGTATTCTTTCTTTTACTAAATAAATACTTAAGTACCTACCATGTGCTAGGTTTTAAGAATACAGTATTGAAGGAAAACAGGTAAAAATTCCTGTTTCTATGGAACTTCCTTTTTTTTGTCACAGGAGGAAGAATGTTTGGAATTACAAGCTTGCCAGGGAGAAGTCTCCCACAAAAGGGTGATTTTAAGGGAATGTCACATCAGCAGCCCATTTACTCCTCTTCTCTTTCATGCTAAGGAATTCTCTTAGCAAAATGCTTTTTTGGGGTATATTATTAATATTTTCAACTTGTTTTTGTACTTATCACTTTTTACCAAATAATGAGCCAGCAATAAAGATGTGAGCCTTCGCACACTTGATAAAATGGGAATCAAGTGGAAAATGTGTACACCTACCTCTGTTATTTGCTTGCTTGTGGGCTTGTGTAGTCCTTTTGTCCTTTACACTGCTGGTAGGTCCATGAAACTGAGAGAGTAAAGAGAAATGAAGCACATGATGAGGATGCTTTGGTGAAGGACCAGGAGGCAAAAATCAGTTACAAGTTAGCTCTTTTACAAGATACATCATAGGTCAGGATTTAAGCTTGTTCTACCACCAGGATTCTTCTTATTAACATATAAGCCGTCTCTCTCTGTGCTCTCTCTTTTACAGATCTCTTTTATCTGCATTGACTAATTTGAGCTCCCAATCTATAGAATCACTCAGAAAGATTACTTTGCATATTAAATAAATGGCTTGTCTGTTGAAAACAAAAATATGGCTGTAACGCACAGTTGATTTACCTGTAGATAATAAGGCATAGCCTAAGTGTTATTGGTGTCTAGAAAGTTTCTCTTGGTTGCACTCACTTTTCACCAGTTGCTATTATACATAGGTTGAGCATTAATGATGTTCCTCGGTTCTTCTCTTCCAGTTGGTACCTTTACCTCCTGGTCATTTTATTGTTCGCTGACAGCCCTATTAACGACTCCTCAAATTAATCAATTCTCATACTTGTGTGATTTCGTTTGGTGTAGGGAAGAAGTTGAAAACATTTGCTGACATAGGTTTGGGGGCCTATGATTTTGACATTGGAGACTTGCAACAAATTCGGCACAGGTAAAAGACTTTAAAACTCTAGCCCCTCTGAAAATTCCCAGGGCTTACTTTAATGGGTTAGGCATAGTCCCACCATATAGCTCAGATGGAGACTTCATATTTACTTTTATAGCTCACCTCTTTAAGAGAGAACCTTCACCATGGAACACAGCAGCAAGAGCTAGAAGAGTTTAAAAAAGAAGCTGTTAGTGCAGCAGTAAAATTTGGCCAGGTAGATTTTTTCCTCTTTCTTACTAGCTTTCAATATTCTTTACTATTATGACTTACCCAAAACAAACTAGCATTGAATCAGAGCTTTCAGTTTGTTGAAAATTATGACATTTGTTTAAGCTCTATTTTAACTTGAATAACTGTATTTTGGGCTTGACTTTCAACAATTCTTTCATTAACATTTTCAGAATAAGAACTTCAGAAGTAAATGCTTGAGCCATGTCATTAGTTAGGTCTTCTAAAGATTTATTGAACTTAAAATTAATTCAATCTCTTTAATAGCTCCATCAGAATGGAAACATGAGCTCTTATGTTTATGTTTTTTCTTTAAAAAAAAAACCTTTTCATTATGAGTCTTTCCAAACATAACCCAAAGTAGACAGTACAATAAACCCCATGTATCCATCACCTGGTTGAAACAACCATCAACATTTGCCTTTCATGTTTACATTTTTATAATCATAATTACTAGTTATTAACAGAAAGAATCATTATTGCTGTATTAAAAAAGCTAGTAAGATTACTTAGTCTGTAAGAACTATGATTTTGGGTGAATTTCATTTTAGAAAGTAGGACATTATTTATAGAACAATAACTATATATGTATACTGAATTTTAAAAATTAGTTCCTATTTCTGCTTTTTTTAAAGTAGCTATTATTTAAAACATTGGTGGAGTACGAAATTTTATTTTCCAAATGTCAGCTGTTTCTTTCTTTATTCCTGGTTCAAAGCCAGCATTGTCAGGAGGGAGACAAATTGGCAACTAGCCTAAATACTGGTGGGAATACATTGTCTCTTTTGGACTTATATTCTTAAATACCACCTTAAAAATCTGTAGATAATTAGTGCAGCAATCTCGAACATATTAATTAACAAAATAGCTAATAATTACTATGCTTGAAACTGAAAGTGATATAATTAGACTTGAGCTGTGAGGTTTTTATTTGAAATTAATTAAGACCTTCAATGAATTGCTTGACAAAGAAAAATTTCTCATTTCTATTAAATCTTTACTAGTTAATAGAAATATAAACAGGCCCACATGTCTATCAATATTTACTTATAGACTTATCTAATTCCATCTCATTTCAATTATTTATTGGTAACATGCTTAATTTATGATAATGAAATGTAGCAGAGGTGGTCAAATATTCTTGACAAAAAGTGGATAAACTTGATTATGTTCTTAAAAAGCTATATACTTTATATAGCATACAGACATTTCTTCACTGAAATCTTAGGGTGTTTCCCAAATCATTGTCTATGAATGTTAAATAATGCTTTGAGTTTTTTTCTCCCCCCTCTCAAAACAAAGAAACCTGAAGTGGTGAATTGGAAAAAGGTCTCAAGCTAAATGATGCCATTTTGAATAGCTTGGTGCTGACAGTGTGGGTGATAGTCTCGGAGCTTTGACTGCTGACACTGCTCTTGCTCTGGTGGATAATAGCCCTGTGAAATGCGTTGCTCTGCTCTGCCTTCAGAGAACTTAACCGCATCAGTCAACCCCTGTTGCCTGAACCTATGAGGTCATCATTATTACTTCATTTTTTATTTCTACATAATCCAGGCTGAACTTCAGAAGCCTTTCTGCTTTTCCCATCACAAGTTATGACTCTGAAATGTGGAAATAATGTGAGAGACTTTTGATGAAATGTATAGTCTTTTATTTATCCTACATATGCAGTTGAAGCAAAAAACTCATTTTCTGAGCACTACCAAAGGTAAATGAACTTTAGGTAAGTCACATAGCTTCTTTCCATGCAAATATGCCTCTGGATAAAAAAGACAAAGAGGTTACTCTAATAGAGCAAGGATGAAAGGACCACAGAGAAGGAAGATGAAGTGGGAGAATGAAAAAAATTTTGAAAGAGAACAATTGCTGAACTAATGAAAAAGTGCCAGACATTGTTAACATCACTAACTCAAACAATTTATATTAAAAATAGTGAATTTCTACATTTTTAAAAAATGGTGAGAAATATGGGCTCAGAAGTTTGATCTGGATGTAAATCCTAATACTACCACCTGCTAAAATATTTTTAAATCTTGTTTCCATCTATGACAGAGATTGGCAATTTTTTTCTGTGACGGACCAGATAGTAAATATTTAGGCTTTGTGAGCCATATTGTCTCTTCCATAAATACTCAACTTGCCATTGTAGTGTGAAAGCACCTAGACAACACATATATGAATAAGCGTGCTGTGTTCTGATAAAACTTTAATTATGAATACCGAAATTTGACTTTTAACAGATTTTTATGTCAAAAAATTCCTTTAAATTTTTTTTCTATTCAAAACTAAAACCAATGTTAGTTTTTGGACCTAACAAGAAAAAGCTCCCTTTCCTGGATTTGGCCCTTGGGCCATAGTCTTCTGAAACCTGATCTATAACAGTGATTTTCATAGTGTGGTCCACATACCAGCAGCACCAGGGAACCTCTTCATAATGCAAATTCTCTGACCCAAGACCCACTGAATTAGAAACTCTGGGGGTGGAGTGCAGCAAATATTTTAACAAGTATTCCAGATCATTCTGAAGCACATTCAAGTTTGAGAACCATTGATCTATAAATGATGCTAGTGAACTACTTTGAATCCTTGTGAGAATTCATGAGCTAATGAATTGACAGTGCTGAGCATGATGTAGAGCCTGCTCAGTGTGCTACACATCTGATGGCTATCATAAGATGGAAGTAAATGGGTTCTAATTTTGACCATATTTTTTATTCTTTTTTAAAAAGATGACTGTGTGTAATAGTCTTTTGCAGGAATTCCATAACCAAACTGCTGTGAAGAAATTAAGAAAGGATAATTCTAACCTTCTTGACTAAATTGATAATGCGTGAGGATGAAGGAAAGCAACTCTCCACAGTGTAGTAGACAACAATTTTCTTGGAAAACAGGATCCCTTTAATGCGAATATTTCCTTTGGCCTGTTAGTAATTGGAAAATGATAGCAACAGAATTTGTGGTGTCACAAATTTTATAGCAGAATAAATTCTTGCTAAAAAAAGCAAAATGTGAAATGTATGTTTATAAAACAAAAGCACCTACTACACAGCATTTCCATGAATGTATGGGCACAAGGAATGTCTCTGGTCATTCCCACCAATTAATGAGAGTCAGCTGCTAACTATCTGACCCATTATAAGTTCTGGTTCAGACAGAATTGAGTAGGTAGACTAGCAAAAGCAAAAATAATATTACTTTGCAAAATAATTTATTTGTGCCTTTTGTAGAACTGATGTCATGGAAACCTGCTTTCTTATGGAAACCTCTATCATTATTGAGCTAAGCATTTTAAAATATAAATAACTAAAGGCAAATGAAAGAAGATAGTACTTGCAGAAAAACACGATTTTACATTTCTTTAACTTTGAGTTTAATACTGACTGTAAAAGTTCCTAAATAATCCCAGGTGAACAGAAAATATAATGAAGTTAAGAGTTGACATTTTTCATGAATATGGACTTCATAGCAAACCATACCTAACAAAATGGAGGGAGGGGGCGATTCTTCCTTTCTCAGAATTATCTAGATAAGTTGTCTTTTATTTAATTTAAAAATTTTACTATGATTTATCTGGATAGCTATGACTACGTAGGTTTAT
Organism: Hipposideros armiger; assembly: GCF_001890085.2. Taxonomy (NCBI): domain Eukaryota; kingdom Metazoa; phylum Chordata; class Mammalia; order Chiroptera; family Hipposideridae; genus Hipposideros; species Hipposideros armiger. The sequence continues at coordinate 1,036,630 of NW_017731410.1, forward strand.
CAAAATGTTTCCACAGAAAACATGTTTTGTGTGCATATTTTATTGCAGATGCTGATGAAATTTCTTGGTAACAGCTGGCCTCGTAACGCCCTCATCATAACCAGTGAATTTGCAAAACCAGATGAAATCCTTCTGTAAACTCAACTGAACTAGAAATCTAAAAAAAAGAAAAATGCTTGGGCAAGTCCCTGGAATAAAAGCGTTTTGTTAAAAGTTTTCCTGTGTTTTAGTATTTTAATAAAGACCACATGATATGAGGCTTCTTTCTTGATTATACTTATTCTCGTTGCCATTTCAGTGACAGTCTTAGTCTATAAAGGTCAGACTTTTTTGGTCATTTTAGCCAGGACTTGCTAGAAAAGCAGCAGGAATGATGTCACAGCATGCCTCTTTGCAGCATATTGATGCATTTTGACAGTGGAGTATTTCTGATAAAGAAAATATTAGATTTCATTTTTGTATATTATGTAACACTTGAAACTTTAGTATATGTATTTATTCAGTAACTCTTAGTTACATCTGCAAAAATAGCCCCGATGGGAAATTTCTAAAAAATATTGTCAGGGGCCGGCTGAGTGGCTCAGTTGGTTAAGAGCTCGCTCAAGAGTTTGAGCTCTGAGCAACAGCGGTTCAATTCCCGGCCTGAGCTGAGCAGCCATTGAGCTGCCAATCGGTGGCAGGATGGCTCAGCTTAAAAAAAAAAAAAANAGAGAGAGAGAGAGAGAGAGAGAGAGAGAGAGAGAGAGAGAGAGAGAGTCAGGACTCTGCTTGGTTCAGAGTGAACATTAAATAGTAATAGCTATCAAACCTTTTCATGTTTAGTTTTAACCTCAAATATAAACAGTTACAATCCAGATGTTAACCTACTTTCAAGTCTGCACATTTCCTGTGGTCACCTTTACTATCTAAATCAAGTACGTTGAACTCGATGGTGGGAAGCCCGGAATCTTCCCCAATCTCGGGGGTTTTTCTACTCGAGTGCACATCCGTGTACGTCTCCGCGGTTGCTTACCCTTTATTACCACCATTCGTTTCTGAGGGTGCACCCTGCCTGTGCTGGACCAGGGTGGGGCGCTGCCCCTCTTTCCTGCGCCCTAGCAAAGAACCACAAGCTGAAGCTCATATGAGTGGCAGCCTTTTAATACAGATTTGAGGGTTGCGGAAAGTAATTACAGGTCTAAAAACACTTCAACTTTAATGTCAGGTACGCATATCAATGTTCCGAGTAATTTGTCAGCCATCCCCCTCCACCGGAAGTCTTCATGGCTGTGTGCCCTTGTAAGTTCCAGCCTCTAGCGATGTGCCAGGAGCCCTCTTTCTTTTTTTCTAGGTCGTCCTGACAACTTCTCTTTTTTTTCATTCCCAGGCCCCTCTCCTAGGCTGCCTGCGGCAAAGCCAAATTCTTTTCACTTTATTATGCAGGGTAACAGTGCAGCTGTTTAATTTTTAATTGAAGTATAACTGACTTACAATACTGCATTAATTTCAAATGCACAACATAGTGATTCAATGTTTATAAACATTATGAAGTGATCACCACAATAAGTCCAGTTACCTTCTGTTACCATACAAAGTTGCTACAGTATTACTGACTATACTCTCTATGCTGTTCGCTACTTCCCTGTGACTTATTTATCTCACACTACCCACCCAGGCTAGACAATCTAGGTCAGGACCTAATGTTCTCAACTGAAGGAAACTTTTCAGCTTGTACCTTGAAGGTATTTCCCCAGGGATGAATTATGCCACTTCTCTGGAAGGAAGAACCAACTCCAGTCAGTTTTTGCTTCTAGTGGTAATAGCTTCTTTTTCCGATGTGTACAGTATTTCCATCCAAGCAAGCCACTACACTATCTCATAGGTCGGTATTTGTACCCCTTTGGATACAGTTTTTACACTGCAGCCAGATGATCTCTACAAAGGGGTCATTTGATCACAACATTCTTTTGGTTAAACTATAAAGAGCGTCTCTCTGCTCTCAGGACGAAGTTTCCAATCCATAACAGATTCTGCAGAGCTCTGTGACCCCGCCTCCACCCTACCCCCACCCTACCCCCTCACCAGCCTTGACATGTCCCCACTCTCCTGTTCCATCTTCTGTCTCTCTAAGGCACAGGCCTTTTGGCTTCTGGAACAACAGCCTGCTCCTTCCCACCATGGGGCTTATGTATTTGTTGTTCTCTCTGCCTGCAAGGCCCTCTCCCCTCACCTAGTAATTTCTTACTTCTTCAGATCTCAGCTTAAATGTTTCTTGTTTTCTCTGACCTACAGCTAAGTTTAGGGCTCGTGATATGTACTCTCTTGGCACTTTGTACTTTTCTTTCATTGCACTAATCAAAATTGTAATTCATTCATTTTGAAAGCAGGGTGTCTGTCATACTGCTATGGCTTCCTCCACTCAGAGTTGCCTAGGATTATTCCCTGTGTCCTCCTATTTAAGGCTTCTACAGCTAACATTTTCTTTCCTATTCTGTTAACTGCTCTCCTCCCCACAACCTCTCTGGATTCCAGTAACATATTCCTAAACTTTTACTGTCTTTTCCAAGATCTTACATAACTGCTTAACCCTTGGGCTGTGTCTCTTGCCAGATGTTCTCTTACCCACACAATCTCTGCTAAAGCCATACTCAATTTTTTCACTTTTTCCCATGGACCATAGTCACACCCCCTACCCCCACCCAGACCATCACACATACTGCTCCTATAATCCAAACAAAGCAGCCCACCCCTGGTCCTGCTAAGCCTTTCCTTTATCTACCTAAATTTTACTTACCCTTCAAGCTTTATCTCACATTTCTGTCCTCTGAGAAGACTTTCCTCACACTTTAGCCTCCCCATCACCCCACTGAATCTTGGTAGGTGCTTATGATAAGCAGAATAATGGCCCTCAAAGATGTCCATTTTCTAGACCTCTTTCCTAGAACTTGTGAATATGTTATGTTACCTGGCAAGGGGGAATTAAGGTTGCAGATAGAATAAATGTTGCTAAGCAGGTGGCCTTGAGATGGAGAGACTATTCTAAATTATCTTAGTGGGCACAATATAATCACAAGGATGCTCATAAGTGACATAGAAAGTTAGGAGAATCAGTGTCAAAGACGTGGCATGAAAAAGACTCCACTGGCCATTTGATGGGCTTTGAAGATGAGAAGGGACCACAGGGTAAGGAATGCAAGCAGCCTGTAGAAGCTGAAAAAAGCAAGGGGATGGATTTCCCCCTCGAACCTCTGAAGGAACATAGCCCTGCTGACACCCTAATTTTAGCTCTGTGAGATGCATTTTAGAACTTCCGATCTCCAGAATTATAATATAATAAATCTGTGTTGTTTTTAGCCAGTAAAGTGTAGAAATCTGTTACAGCAGCCATAGAAAACTAACATGTGTACTCTTCCCAGAGACTTATATATACTACACTTCTCTGTCATAGCTTTTGTTATCTTGTATTATAATGGCCTATTTGTTCATCTGACTTTTTAAATAGACTCTAATGTCCACAGGACAAAGACGAGGACTGTCATATTCACTGCTATATATCCAATGATAAGTATCATGCCTGAAGATAATAGGCTTTCAATAAATATTTGCTGAGTCAATTAATGGCAGAGCCAGAATTCAAACACAGGTCTTTGACATAATGCAGCATCCCATTGGTTCTGAAGCAGATACTACTTGAGATTATTACTTCCTCCTGGAAATCTGCCTAGAAGTCACCTGAAATCAGATATAGCTTGGCCAAATTTAGCTATTTGAGAAAAATTTCCCAAGTTTGTATCCATTCACTGTGCTATGACATCTCAGTTACCATCTGGAAGGAAATGCATCGTAAACAAATTCATTGTGTCTTTAGATTTTCAAGAAGGCAGATGGTGTATTTCTCATTTGCCCTTAAAATCTGTTCCATACTCCTGTTTCCATGATACATTGTTCAGAAATGGTCAGAAGCTGCTGGGTGGAGAAAGGAATGGCTGCCGATTGGCCATATACTGGGTTTCAGATCCTGTGGTTCACTGTTTCTCCACCCAGGACAAACTTAGTCTCATTTGAAGGTTACTTCCTCAAGATAAATCAACACAGTTTCATCTGTTTCAGCTACTTGCACAGCAACACTGGAACATCTTAGCATTCCTGAAGCAAATGCTATGGGGAAGACTGCTCAGGGCCCCAGGTTCAGCTTGCTTCTCTGTACTCTGAAAGTTCCTGGCTATCACCTACATGCCAACACAGAATAAATGATAAAGTTTTAAAGTGATAAAACCAGAGTTTTTATTCTTTCCTTTTTGGTATTTCTCTCTAGTGAACAATTTGGTGGGTGAATATCAAAAGCTATTGGAACTCAGTATATTATCACTCTCCATGCCTTTTATTTTTAAGATGGAAAGAAAGGAGGGAGAAATCCTACTAAATGATTCTTTTAATCTTTTCCAAATACAGTAACTCTATCAACTAAAATTACTAAGAAATTAAAGCTGATTAGGGAACATTAGGAAAGCTGTCAATGCGTTTTTAGAAATCAGGTAGAGAGTTGCAGTGTTCATTAAGCCCTCAGGGGAAGAAAGGTATATTCTTCCAAATCACAACAATTCAAATGTATTTCTATTATTTTTTGCTAAGCCTCTTCAAGCACTTATATTAAACTTCAGAATGCTTCAACGACTTCAAACCGATAGCGTGTTAAATGCTGCGAGGAATGCATGTGTGGGAGACAGGGAAGGAACAGCATTTTCGATATCTAGCTAGTCAACTAGTTATTTTGCAGAATATAATTTTAGTAATGTTTAGATGACCTTGAAATTTTACACACATTTTTGTTTAGACTGAAAAAGAAACCGTTCGTTATAAGTTTGAGGGTTAATAAAAGGGATATTTATTGCCTTCAGAAAGAGTCTAATTTATACAAAATTAGGAGATTTAAAAAGAAGGCAATCAAACTCTTTTGGATCATGGGAAAGCTTCCCCAGAAAGTTTTCCACTGCAGCTTCTGCAAAGATTGTTTTGTGAAGGAGCCAGAGACTGGGCTGCTTGCTGAAGTGTAAAAACCCAAGCATCAAGCAGAATCCTTCAGTTCATCACAGCCCTCCTGAATCTGAGACAGAATAGGGACCAGGCTCGCGGCCACCCCCTTAACCGCTAGGTCCGGCACTATCCAGTTCAGCTACTTTTGGAAGTCCAGATAAGCAACTTTCCAACTACAAACTTCCCCAAGCCAACTGACCACCACACCCGCATGCACACATAACTCCGAGTGACCAATATACGACCTTCCGGAGTTGGCTGTAGTGCACAGCGCTGCCATCTTGAGCCTACCAAGCATGCACAGGTCCTTGGCATTTACTGCGCTGCACAAGCATCATAACCAGGAAGAAAGGAATCATCCCAGTTAATGTCAAGCCCTCCCTCACTTTGCCCTGTGTAATGTCCCTGACAACTTCGTTGGGGGAGCAAGCTGGAGAACTTTCCCTTTTGTGCTGTCTCCCTTGTGCTCGAGCATAAACCCTAATAAATCTTGTCTGAGACTTCGATTTGGCCTCTTGTGAATTTCTGTTGCATAGAGAGCCTAAGAACCTAGAATCGGTAACAAATTCATATGGAGTGTGGGCAGAAACCTAGGCTCTAGCTCAAGAGCAAAAAGTACATGGCTGGATCTATCAGAAGGAAAATGTCTTTGCAACATAGATGAGCAACTTCGGATCTGTAAGATGAAAGATTTTGTAAAATGGTATGGGAAGCAGTCAGAGGAAAACAAGAATGAAAACGAACCAACACAAAATTGGTTTCTATCTAGGAAGGGAAAAGGCAAAGAACTCCTCTGATGAATCTATCTTGTCTCTATTAAGCATTTTTCTACCTCCCATCAGGCTGCTCCAGGGATTTATAAGCGTATACCAGAACAAACCCCTGACTCCCAAAGCCCTCACTTCGCTTTCATCCAACTCAAAAGTACTTCTTTCTCCCTTAATTGTTCTCAGGTTGAAAATAGAACTTGGAGTTGATTATGCCAAGATTTGCATGCTGTGAAGCAGTTGCAACTTTGTAGTGGTTGGATCTTCCTCTTAAGCATGAAACACCTTCACACCGTCTTCTCTTTCAGCCATGTCAGAGCAGACCATCTATCACAGCTACTTCAGCCTGTTTGGCAGGATCATACCAGCTTGCTGTGGCACATTCATCTTATAAACATTACTACATAAAAATGCAGTGTTGTAATAATGGAGAAATATTTTCACTTTCAGTGCTTTTAAATCATATAACATATTTGTTTTGATTATGCCAATATAGTGAAACTGAACTGAATTAATGTAAGGTTGGTCTGATAAAACACTATGTTTATCGAAAAGAGAAGAAATGCACAGCTTCTATTTTCAACTCACCAGGACTTAAATTTATCCTTAAATGTGATAAATATTATGGGATCTGGTTTCCTTGGAAAATAGAGGTCTCTATCTGAAAATGGACAAAAAAAAACAACAACCCCAAAACAACAACACCAAAATAAACGTGTATTAAAGATATGTAACAGGAAAGTCTATTGCAGCCAGAAACATCTTACAATAAATGAAATATTAGATATATAAGTAGGAGTCTTTTGAAATAAACTCCTTGCATTATATAGTTGCTGTGTCACTGAATATTGGCTGAGTTTGATGACACTTTATCTGGCATTTCCATTAGTATTTTTTACATTAGGAAACTTCCTGGTTAACTAAAACTAATGTTAATGAAGAATGTGTAAGACTGTTTCCCTCTCCACCTAAAGCCACAGACTGTCAAGTTATGAGTACTTGCCTTTTCATCTCCTGATATAAGAATGACAAATTATTTTTGTCTGACAACATCCTTTATAATGACATAGCTATTTGCTATTTTCAACTTCTTGTAGGCAGCTTGAATTGTAACTTACCCTGGTAATAGTGTGCCTGAGCATTAGCACTACATTTTTTAATTGGAATTTTTGTTATTTTTAAATTTCCTTGGAATATATATTTCCAGTTTATAAATGGGGCTTGTTGCAAAAAAGAAAAAAAATGAAATTGTTTGAGATGAACTCAGACTGTAGTTTTCCATGGGAGTGGGGGAGTGAAATTCTAGATTCCTAGACCACCTATCTCCCAAAGACTGTTCAACCACTTCATCACACTGTAACTGAAATAATATTAATTGAGTCACAAAGGCCAAACTGACAGAGCCCCTGGGACTTGACGTCTGTTTCCCCTATTTTACTTCCCTCTTGTTGAGCTTCTTGAATTTGAGGGAGGCAGACTGTGAAGGAGCCTGTGCTGTGCATGCAAAACTCCCAGGACACCACAAAGATCTTCACTGGCCTGGAATTAAGGGGCTGGGGGCTGAGATAGGGCCCTGGTAGAGAAGACAGCCTAAGAAAACCTGCAGACAGATAATGCACTTGTACCATGAGATGCAAACGCTGTCATTGATTATTAATGATTTAAATCGTAATAAAAGCCCAGGCTTTTCTCTAAGCAAGTCAAAAAGACTTCAGCGGTCACATGTAATTTTGAACATTCTTTAAGCATATGTGATTTTCACTGTAATCAGTGTAGGAGTTGTGTCTATGTACAGGACAAATTTGCTCTGAGTATGACCATTTGGGGCACTTGTGCATGACATTAGAGACCCCAGTGCAATAATCAGTGACAATATGGCTCCCTATTCTAGAAGATGAAAGTTTAATGGAAATCAGTGAATAGGGAGACAACCAAAATTAGCCACCCTTTCAAGCAGATAATTTAAGGAAATTTGAAGGGAAAGAGGCTTTAAAAAAAAAAAATTGGAAGTTTTTTTTTCCCTCCAAACTGCAAGATAGTCAAATAATTAGCATATCTCTTAAAACCTGAGTTTTAATTTAGCGCTCAGGGTGATATCACTGATTGTCTATAGCTCATAATCAAAGCAGTTCATTTTCCTATGTGTCAGTTTTCTTATTTTCAAAATCGATGATGATCAGATTTAACCATCTCCAAATGAAATATAGCATAACTGCAGATTGTTGAAGATACATGAACAACTCTACGTAGAGCTAGAGGTAGAAAAAAATGAAGCGAACTTTTTCCCCTGGTTGTAATAAATCCCCAGAACACGTTGACCATCCCGTGACTCTAGCTTTATGATATATAATTGAGGAGTAAAGGCAACATCTTAGGAACAAAAGAACAAAGAAGTACGAGATGCTTTAAACTGGTGAGTGAGCGAATTAACAACATTCAGAACTAGATTTCTCCCCCAGCTCTTACTTTTAGGAACCCTGTCTACTCCTCTCCCATTTCTGCCTTGTGCCTAAAGCCCTAGCTTATCATTAACACTAAGCATAAGATCAATGTGGGGAACAGGGAGAGTGAAATACAATTTATTCAATAAAAATTACAGAAATGAGTTAAGGAAAGTAAAAATAAATACATAATTTGGAATTTGCTAATCAAATAAAAACTAATATCCGACCACTTTCCCATTTAAAATAATTTACAGTGAGAATTTCTTTAGTGTGACAAGCAGTAACAATCATGATTTCATATCTCCTGTGAATTGCAACAGTATTGTTGAATATTGAAACAATATCCAATCCTACAGCGATATGTAAGTTTTTAGGAGCAGAAAAAAGACATGGAGGATAAAGTTCAAGCAGCAAGAGGACATTTTAAGGGGTCACTAAATAATTTTTAAAATCCTTTTTTTGAAATTTATTAATCGGAAATTTTGCAAATTTGGCTTTTATAAAGATGGCATGTATACTTGCTTTTTGATTTCTGTAATCAAATTATAAAATATAACATCAACAGCACTAGGGGATTTTTTATTTTAATCATGAAATGCGATAAAGTTTTTTAACTGAAAAATTGAAATGAATGCAAATGCATAAAGTTAGTTTATACGAGATTTTACACTAAAGAATGATCCATTTAAGTAGCTGATATTTTACTATTTTTAATAGATTACTTGAAATGCAATAAAATGACAAATGTACATAGAATATCTGACTATATTTGATTTAAAGAAAACTATCATATGATGTCAATTATTAGTATTCATTTTAGAAGCTTAGCACAATGATTACATGGCAGCTACTAGTCAGATAATTCTATGATGATCTACATGACAAATGGATATAAGAATAAACTGACAGGTAAAAAACTTACAGTGTAACTTCAAAAAACTTCGACTAGTATACATTTGATTTTAATCTATGAAAAATAATGTGAATATTAATTTTAGTTGTATATTACTTACAGTGATCTATCAAAATATGAAATGTACATTTGCAATTTTAAAATCTCTTAAATTATATTTTTTGTATCTGCATTCTTTTCTACTACTATTGAGAAAAAGGTCAAACAGTTTTCTGTTTAACAGTAAGTGTGACATGCAGAAAGTGCATCTCACTAAAATCTATTTAATCAGAATTTATATTTATACCTCTTCATAACACACAGCCTGAGGTACTTTCTTGATCACAATATTAAAATTGAATATTATAAATATATACATTGAAGCTAAAAAGATGAGAATCATAGACAATAAAGTTCCCATCGGATTTTATTGATCAGAAGAATCGATCATTTTGGTTTTTAATATCCTGTAAACACACACTGAAAATTATTTTTTGAGCTTCATAAAATGTGCTATGTCATAGATATAATTTAATTGTAAATGATAAAACTCCAAACCAGTCATTTTGGGTAAAAACTTTATTTTCCAGAGTATGTCAAAGAGTAACTAAATTTAATTCACGAGGTTTTAAAACTGAACATGTTTGAACAGCTACTTTTCATCTTAATTTTCAAATTACAATAATGGGATCTCTTGAAAATCTTAATGCCAATTATTTCTGTCTGAATTAACTTGCAATCTTTATTGACAGATAGAAAACTGGGGGGTTTCTTTTCTTGCTGATAATTATATTGCTCTGGTTGTTAGAATTATAGTGTCTCTGCTTTGTTCAAAGCTGGTCAGGACAAGTTTTTTGAACTTGGATTTATTACTACTTGTCTTAGGTCTATCACAACCTCAAGAGTTGTGACAAAGACTCCTCAACTTATATTTTAGCACATTAAAAGGAGACATCAATGGGGGACCCTTGGTACAAACAAGGTTTAGGAATATTTATTTGTGCAAGAGGAAATATGCTTTGTCGCTATGTGCTATTTAAAAAAAGAAGTAGTCTTGGTTCAGCTTTCAATTCTCTCAAACAGAAGAGTTAGACAAAGTATTTTTCCTGAATTTTTATGATTATATTATGCCAAAGAAAATGAGCCGGTACATTTTAGCGGATAAGAAAGTATTTTTGAGCAAATTTTTTCTGTAATAGGTTTTTTTTCCCCTAATCTTTAAGTCTCTGCTTCTTTTCTTACTAAATTGATAGTTTTCTATTGTGACTTTACCTGTCTGTCTTCCCACCCCCACCTTTCTCTCGTTCTCTTTCAAAGCATTTTTTCAATCAGCACATGAGGTCCTGAAAGAATATTATTTAGTCTTGGCTTTTCCCTCAACTTTATTCAGCAAAGCTACTGACGTGAACAAAAGCAGTACTGTACCTGCTCCTGGCCGCCAGAAACAATGACGAGTGCCTCGATAAGATTAGATGTAATTTTAAATGCAGCGGGGACAAGCCTCCCTCCCACTAACCTCACTTGTAACCCCCTACTGTAATTCCACCACAGTGAGCAGTTGAAAAATCCCTGACCAGAGCCAGACTGCTTGGTAAGCGCCACCTAACAGACATAGAAACATGATCTGCATCATTTTCAGGCTTGGCAGACATTTTGTGCATAAAAAAGAAAAGAAAAAAGAAAGAAAAGGAAAGGAAAGAAAAGAGAGAGAGAGAGAGAAAAAGGCCATCTTTGAAGCCAGACACAAGCAAGCTTTATAAATTCCCAGTTTATAGTTTGAAGGACTTAAATCTGAAATATCCAAACAAAAAAGAAGGAAAAGAAAAACATGTTGAAAAACATGTATGAAATCAATTTATTTTGTTTTCTTTTTGAACAGCAACTATCCTTAGATATAAAGATATCTAAGTTAAATTCTTCTATGGATTGTTCACTGTTTTAAGTGATTGTAGTAAGCCTGTTTGTGTTTGAATCTAAGAAGTGAGGTACCCAATGTGTATTTAAAAAAATAACTCATAAAAATTTACCCTTTCACTTTGTAAAAGCACCGATGAATTGTCAGAGTTCTTTCTTTTTCCTTCTATCCTTTAGATAAGAACTGTGAACTCATAGACCTTTTTACCTTCCTGCAAGTGTTATATTTGCTCTGGCCACAAAACTCTATTGATACTTCTTTTCTTGTACTAGAATTTCAATAATTTAATATTTGTTGTGTTCCACTTATAAATCAATCAATCAATGAATCAACCTATCTATCTATCATCTGTATCTACATTCTTTTTATAAATACAAAACACTGATTTTTAAGAGAAAAAATTTATTGACAGCAATGAAAATGTATGTGTTTATAGATGCAACTCGCTTTGCCCACACACATGCTTTTATAACATTTAACTTGAATTTTTGTGAACTATTTTAAACTGCATTATATAACTGTTTTTAATCAAAAGTAACCCTTTTATAGTGTGGATAAGATCTTAGTTTGTCAGTTCTAAGATGTATTTTTTGTGTGTGTCAAATATTCTTTATAGGGGCATGACGGCATGCTGAAAAAAAGTCAGATGTTGAAACTGGATAAAGAGTCTTAACTGACTAAATTTGAGAGGCTTACTAATCTCTGAACTTCTGATCTCATAGTAGTAGGTATTTTTTAGTTAATACAAGAGGACAAATCTCTACGCTCGCCTAGTTATGGAAATTAGTGGTGTTGTGAGTACGGAGCCTACCCATTAACCGGACAAATAGACTGCGTGCGTGCACTGCGATTGCCCTTATTTCTTGTCATAAAACTTCAAATAGCTGAGAAAATACCCTTAGAATCTTAATCCCTATTCCAGCTCACTCTAAATTCTTACGTAGTTTTCCTTTGGGAGAAGAAAGAAACCTAAACAGTAAGAATTTTCACAAGATTTCAGTGAGATTCCACTAAGTATTACTGACATGCGTTCCTGAAAGTCGCCAATTATTTTGATTTTTAAAATTGTTTTGGTGGGATCGAAAGGATTTCTTCCTTTTTTTTTTCTTTCCTCTTCTTTTCTTTCTTCCTTTCTTCTTTGTTCCTTGTTCGTGTGTGCGCGTGTGTTTTTCAAACTGCCAATAGTGTAACCAAATATCTTCAGTGATCTTCTATCTCTCTTTTATCTCCTCCTCTATCTGTTCCTGGAAAGATGTGCATAATAGCAGCAAACCAGTCAGGATTGGGGAAAACGGTAAAGATTATTCTACTGATAGCCTCTTCCCAGGTGCACTGCAGCCTTTGTAAATTTCTAGGTCTTCAGCAATTTTCCTGAACTGTTCCTCTTTTGTTCTCCCCCTCCCTCTGCTCCCTGTCTTCCTTCCTTCCTTTTCCTAGTTCCTACAATGTTTTTGACACTGTTTTAGAGGCTGCAGGCTAAAGAAGGCATAAGTAGGATGTAATTCCTGCTCAAGGAGCTCAGAGCCTGGTGACAAGAGACTCAAGAAAAGAAGCAGTGTTTGCTCCCGACCTTTCCCTCTCACCTGATCTGATCAGAATGGAAGCTTTCTGTTTTCCCATTCCTTCTACCTCACAGAAGCCTGGGAAATGAATGCCAGCTAAATGATCTTTAAAAGTGTTGCTCATCTATGACCTTGTTTACATTTTAACTCTTGCCTTCAAATGTGGGGTAAATAGTAAAGATTTTTTTCAGCAAAGAGCACAGATGAAAAGTAGAGATATTTTATACTAGGAAAACTTCCTCAGAATCCCTGAATTGTGACCAAAATGTATTTATACCAATGTTGGCCTCCTCATCTTGGTCCAGAGTTTATACAAATCCATCAGGATTCCAACTTAGAGAAATGCATTACAATTGTATAAATTTACTAGTTTTTTACATTTATCACTTTCAGTGTGTATGTGTTAGATAAAAAGAAAGAAAAAGAAGCCACATTACTATTTACATGCCAATAAATAGTGATCATAATAAAATTGAGGCATATGTTAAAATATTGTTTTTTGCATTACTAATATATCCTTGTAAAAATTAGAAGTGATCTCCAGTTTCAGAAAATCTCTACCTGGAAACTTTCCCACCTCTTTTTAGTGTATCTCTGCTAGCATTATTTTAAATCCATAATTAATACATTGTGATAATATCACAAGCTTTGCATAAACAAAAAAGTAAAATATGAAAAAATAGAATAAAATGTTATCATATTTCTAGCACTCAAAGAATAGCGATTCTTAACATCTGCTTTCAACTTTTTCTATCCAAAGATTTCCATGTTCTTCCATCAGTGAGATCTAGTGTACACAGCAGTTTTAAACCTGAACTTTTAACTGAACAGTATATCACAAATATTTAAAATTCACTAGAAGGATTATGCTTAATGTTTATAAATATGTTTCTATCCTTTAAATATCTGCATTGTGTGGATGTACAATTTAATTCAAAAGATTCCCTTTCTTGTCTTCTTTCTCCTTCTTCTGTTACACTAATGTATTCTTTTTGGGCTCTTTAACCTCCTGCCTCAAGCTTTCATTTTTTTCTTCTTCTCCTTTATCTGTTTGGAAATTGTGTTCACCCTGCAAGACTCAACTAATAGGCCTCTTTCTCAACAAAATCTCAAATTCAACTTTATCCTCTGCATTCCTATCATGCCTTTACTATACTTGTATTATGGAATTTATCACACTCTGTGGAATGGCATTGGCCTGGGTCAGAGGTCAGACTCTGCAAGGCTGGCAAGTGGCATGAGCAATGCATGTTAAATGCTCTGGACAGAGTGGCCTCTAGATGGCATAGACTGTTTTGGGAATTCCATACTTGGGTTGGAAAGCAGGGGACCCTGAAACAGCTGCCTGGCTCAGTTCTGGGATCTGCGTAGGCCCAAGGAGCCCTGTGTGAGAAGGCATGAGTCCTGATCAGAACAGGGGTTCAGGCAAATGCCAATCTGATTGGGGATAGTGGGTTTCTCCAAAGAGACTGAATTGACGGGAGAGATTGTAGCTCCCCAAGAGAAAATCACCTGTTAGTGGAGAGAGCATGACTCTAGTAGGGTTGCAATATTAGAGGGTGCAGTGGCTACTGCTGAGGCCTGACTCAGCTGTGCCTGCCCATCCTGCTGTTTGCTGGGAAGGAGGCTACTGTGTAAATAAAATGACTTGCACTACTAGGCTTAGCTGTGGAAACCATCCTGAAAAAATGAGTTGACTACAGACAGAGATGCACAGCCCGTGTGTAGCCTGTGCCGTGTGGAGGTCCTGGGGCCATTCACTCCCGCCCGCAGGAGCATGGAGAGCGGCTGGGGCAGCAGAGTGCTGAGATCAATAGAGCAGAAGGAAGGGGCAAGTGCAACACCTGAGCAGAGGCAGCCTCTGGGAGAAGCCCTCTGCCTTCTACCCACACTGGGCACACTGCCTCCTGGAAAGATCCCAGGCAAAGATTGTACTTCCTCTAGTCAGAGCAGTAGGATTTAGGGTCTGACTCCTAGTGCGATACATAGATACACATTTTTACCCTTGCATATCCTCTACCGCTCAGTTTGGTGTCTTATAAATGCCTAATAGAATCACTTATTTATTAAACTCACAGATCTTGCCGAGGCCTAATATATGCCTGGCATTATTCTAGGTGCTGGGACAAAAACAGTGAGTGAAAAGCAGACACAGTTCTTGCCCTCATGGAGCTAAACGTTCATTGAGCTAGAATGCAAGCAAATGGATGGACCTTTCATTACCCTGACATCTCTTCATGCAGTCTGTTTTGAAATATCATAACCCAAGTTTCACTTTATTTTCATAATATGCTCTTAAAAATGTGGAGGAGCAAGTGGGTCTATAACATAAATAACCTAACAGGTTACAAATGATCCTTTATAGCTTTTGCGATGGAAATCGATACTTTGGAAGGAACATTAACTTTTCCAAGACACTAGAGCAGACAACTTGCTCCGGAGCCCTCCTTTGTTCATTAGCATGTGGGGAGCGCACATTTTGTATATACGCAATGCAACGTATTTGGAGCTCTAATCCTAAATCTCTGTATTTTGACCTGACAATGAAGCATCAAATGAAGACTGATAAGTATTTTGAACTTGATTCTTTAATAATTATTATTAATTTCTTAACGCATTCAAGATACTATTTTTAGTTTTGGAAAAGAAAACAAGTGACTAAAAGATTGTTTCTACCATCAAGACAGTATCAAACCTAGTAGGTTTGTGGCCAAAGATGTAATCTTTCGAAACTAAAGAGCTGCAAAGTGCTCCTTTCCCCCCCACTCTTGACAGATCAGAATCTTAACCCCCTGCATTCAGCCTGGATGGAGGAGCAATGGGCCCTTCTGTGGGACACAGGCAGGAAACAGTATTGTCTAGACAGCATGAAACAGACCCTGTACTTTCAGGCACTCCTTTGTGCATAATAAATGTTTCCGAAGTGTTTCTATGCATGTATCACTTGAATTCTGCTATTTTAAAATCTTAAAATAGATGAATTTTCTATAATGGTAATTAGAAAATGGACAATACTTAGAAAATGAACAACAGCCCCTTCTTTTCAAATGCTTTGTTCACTCCTGAAGATAGCTTAATCACAAAGGTAACTAAAAAAATGTTCATAGCATTTCATGTTTTATAAGAAGTCACACATTTAATTTTTATATCACTCCCAGAAGCTTGGCAGTATTATCTTCACTTATAGGTAGCAAAACTGGGCCAGAGATGTTAGGCGATTTGTCCAATTTGATTAAGATGTGACAAGAATTTGATCGGTAATTGGAAATAAGCACATAAAAACCACTTATTTTTCTACCACTTCGGCCACACTCGACACTTCTTGGTGTTTTTGGGGAGGCGCTTATGATATGGATGGCATGACCTCTGTCCACAAAGACCCTCTAATTGAATGGAGATAAACTATTTATGTAATACACATAAATCATCATAGTAAAAGTGCAAAATAATACAGTACAAGCTATAGACATAAATCTGAGGCCCTATGGAGTAATGCCATAGCTCAGTGATGTTAATGATATTAGTACCAGGGATATTGCTTTCTCAGAGTGCTGGAGGTGTTGGGTGACTACCTTTGAGACACTAGAAGTTTATCAAAAAATAATAGCACAGAAACCAGGAAAAGAAAAATGGGTGTCCCTGAGCAGTAGAAGGGTGTCATGCAGAGGCAATTTCCTTTATAATTTCTAATTTCATCATTAAGCAAATGAGAAATACAGGAAATAAAACACCATTACATTTCCACTAAGTAGATGATGATATTTTCCACATTAAAAATACATATAAATATTTACAAGTTAACTATGAAAGATTATTTAAACACATAAGATATGAAGACAACTTTTCTCAATCTGAAATTTTCAAGCCCGGTTAGAAACATGGACTCCCTTTGCCACCGCTTTTCTCTTCTCCCCCAAGGGGCTTGGAATAAACTGTAGTAGAGGAGTGCACATTCCCTTCAAGGAAAACTTCGAAGAAAGGGAGAACGCAATACCTCACCTCCATGTAATGCAAGGTGATACTTTTTAAAGTAGAGGTTTTCTTTTACAACAGACCTACAGCATAGATCCCCACAGGTGCAACACTGACTTACACCAAGAGGTTCTGGGATATCTACTAATTAGGTCCTAAAGTTTTTCAAGAGAAAAAGATTTAAAAAGAAAGCCATGATACCCACATCTTTCAAGGCCCAGGGTGGCTGCATTTCCATGGACAGTGATGAGTTATGGAGGCCAAAGTGCCTCGGCTTGCGGTTTGTGGGGAAATGGAAGCAAGTTTTGCTGAAATACATTTTTTTTTCATTTAGATTTTTTTTTTCTTTCAGCTTCAATGGAAAGAAACCCTTATGAAGGTTTTAAACAAGGAAGCATGTTTAAATTCAGACAGAAGACATGCGATTTTTTTTCTTTTATTTATTTTTGCAGACAACAGTTATACAGACTGATATTGCTTAAAATGCCTATTAACTGATTTATTCTTAAGATATTTTGTCTAGATCCTAGCTGATAAGCCCAGCGTAAAAATTTGCACACGTAAAATAAGAATTTAAGCCAACATCTGAAACATTACTTGCCTGAATTCTACTGGTATCCTGGATTATTGCCATAGAAATAAAATATTTTGGAATGTGTCATAGGGTCAGTATTTTTTACATTTTTGAAATTTTAATGTTATTGATGAATGTAGCTTTTGTGGTTAATCTTAGGATCCCATGATATTTAATATTATTTACAACCACTATTTGGTCTTTAAAAAACGCTGATACCATATTAAGTGGACATCAACAAGAGCCTCAGTCCTGCCTTCCCAATGAGACTTCACTCAGGCTGCTTACTTTCTTTGTGTCTCTGTTTTGTTCATGTGCCCAGCAATGTTAATAAAAGCCCTTTGCTAAGTCACAAGATTTGCAAGGACAGATAAGATACTACTTGTAAAAGAATTCTGAAAAAGATGAAGCATTCATATATAAGTGACAAATCTGTGACATGTTCAACTTAGCTCTTTGTATTAACCAGAAGATGATATATAATACTATTGATGCTACTAGTGATACTTAGGTATGTATTTAAAACTAAAAATATACTTAGGTCTTGTGGAGAGCCCAAGAAGCAAGGTGGTGGAGTGGCAAACACATAGTCTCGATATCAGAGAGACTATAGGTGAAATCCTGACAAGGCTACTTGCTAAGGACGTGATCTTAAACATGATATTTATCTTCTCCAAGCCCCATTTTCCCCACCTGTAAACAAGGACGGTGATGGTCATCTAACTGGGTTCTTACACAGATTAATGAGGTTCAGTGTTGGTCATAATAAGTGTTAACTACTTACAGGATAGATACTTTTAGGAAGGTGATTAATACATGAGTACAGCAATTATTTAACCAATGTCTGATAAGCTTGTTGGATTTTTTTTTTAAACTATGTGATCATCATGGTAGTCTAGATCAGGGGTCAGCAAACTGCGGCTCGCAAGCCACATGTGGCTCTTTGGGTACATACATGTAGCTCTGAAGTAAAATTGAAAATGAAAAAAACTATCATAGTTTCATTTATAAAATTTTTAAAGGATATTTATTATTCACATAATGGTGACTTCATTTGTTTTATGACTCTCGAATAATTTTTAAATTGTTGTGAGGACCAGAATTGCTCTTCTGTTTCAAAAGTTTGCTGATTCCTGGTCTAGATGAATGCATGCTCCTCAAAATACCTGAAATAACTAGGATAGCAGCAGTATTTAGTCTTTAATTCCTTAAGAAAAAATAATTTAGGGTTGACATCCAGGTGTTAGCTATACTGTACTGCAAAATTTAAAAAAAATCAGGTATTTAGCTAGATAAATAGTATATGAAATAAGTGCAAAATTTTCCTGGAGATGAACTAAATGATTTTTGTATTCCATATTAATTTTTACACAGAATACATTTTTAGCCTCTAAGATTTTTAGAATAAGGGTTTTTATGTATGTATTTTTTATACAAATGAGCAAAATTATAAGCTATTGTAAATTATTATTAGCTGTCATTATTTTATGGTAAGTAGCTGGTTTAACTCACTCATCATATGCTAACTTTAAGAAGTTTTACTTTAAATTTTTGCGAAAATTATTTAGAGTTTGATGTGTTTCCTCATTGTTAACTTTCTGAGGAAATGAGGCAAAATTTCTTTATGATAATAAAGTTATTTGGTATGATATGTTTCATTGTCATAATGATGGTAGAATTCTTAAATATTTTCATTATTTTTTTAATATTTTGGACCTTTTAAAAAAATTCCATTTTTATACTCCCACTCTAAAACTAAGAGTGAAAAAAATGACCTATATTAGTGACTGTAGTTATATTTTTAGAAATGGAACAAAAGTCATGTATCTATATAGATGTTAGAATAAGGCACTTGGGTGATCATAGTTACGCTTGACTATTTAGAATGTATATTTGAAGAAGTTAACTGAAGCTCTATGCTTGGTTTTATGAGGTATAAAACAAGCATTTAATGCAGTTTAAAGAAAAAAGTAATTTTGCAGGTGAAGTTTTACAAAAATATGGAAAACTAATCCTTTGAGAAATCATTCTTTTACATTTGTTCAGTATGTCTACACTAGAGGATTAAAATAATGTGAGGTAATGGAAATGTCAAATATAAGCTTGGTTAGGGTGTTTATTG
The DNA here is from genome assembly GCF_001890085.2 of Hipposideros armiger. Taxonomy (NCBI): domain Eukaryota; kingdom Metazoa; phylum Chordata; class Mammalia; order Chiroptera; family Hipposideridae; genus Hipposideros; species Hipposideros armiger. Next base: position 1,055,891 of record NW_017731410.1, read on the forward strand.
GAAACAGAAAAATTGTACCATTATTTAAGAATTAAGATGACAGCAGAGCTAGAGTTAAAAATGAAACTACTTTCTTTGAGTTGGTAATAAAAAATGATGCCAGATCTACTCTTCTAATGGCTTTAGAATAGTGTCAAGGAGTCAATGACTCAAATCAATAGTAGAGAAACTACATTTTTTGGTACCTAGCTCTTTCTGAGAAAATGTTTTGTTGATGTCCTCCTGTGATATGATATTCCACAGAGATGCTTTTTGTAGGGAGTAATTATTTGTCACTGGGGACAAGCAGGCTCAAGAAAAAGGTCCTTCTCACAGAATTCTGTGAATAGACTGTATTTTAAATGAAAAAAGGAATCATCATCTTGCTGATCAGATTCAGGGTAGAGATGTGGCTTTCAGAAAGTCACAGGGAAAACACTCTGTGACTTAAAGCAAATGTATTTGTGGGGGTAGGTGTTGCTGAGTTGTTCTCTTCACTTTTGGGCAAGCCGAAAGAGGGTTTCCTTCCAACTCTGACTCAGGGGAACATATCACTACAAAAAAGAAATGAAAAAGTGGCTGGGAATCTAAAAGAGAATTAGACTCCTTGCCTTTTCTCCATGTTTTTCTTGGTCAGAGTTGATATTTTGAGCAGATTTTCTGGAGAATGGGTCTTTTCATGTCGTAGACACTTAAAAATACCTCTTGACTGAAAGTGGAATGAGACTAGATAATCTGGAGAGCAGTCAGGATTCTGGATTATTATGACCCTGGTAAAGTGTTAATTTAAAAAAATCCCCACCCATCCTTATGGTAGCGAATTGCTGATGCACTCATAAATTTGGCCATAGACTATTGACACTTGCTGTTAAAGTTAACTTCAATAAACAAAGAGATATCTATGTTAAACATAGAGGTTTCTAAATTCAAATTGAGAACTGTTAAGAACAGAGTCCAATCACCTTTTTAAATAAAAATGAACACTTTTAACGGATACTCCTATTTTATAAAAGTGCTGATGCAGAAAAAGCAAATGATGTTTATGTGCTTTCCAAATAATTTTAATTGAGTTTTAAAATATTTAAATTTACTAATGAAAAGGAGGCAAGATGAAATACTGACATGTTTTATTTCTCACTTATTAACACAGCAAGTTCTCGATAAAATTATTAGAGCAAACTTTAACTATTTTTTGAAAAATATATTTTTATAAAGTAATCTTAGGCCTAATATATTAAACTTAAAAGTAAGGTTTGGTTTTATGAAAATTCAAGACCTTTATAATATTTCAAAATTATAAGAAATGAATAGGCAAGGTAAACATCATTCATAATAGAAAGCTTGAGGATACAAATCTTTAAATTTTAATCAGACATTAAGAATAGTTTGATATATTATCTGCCTAATTTTTTAACTTCAATTTTCAGAAATTAAAAAAAATATCAAATAGTAAAAGCGTTTTGAGTATACAAATAAAAATAGAAAAAACAGGCTAACAACTGGTTGGGTTAAAAATACACACACACACACACACACACACGGCTTTGACTAATTATCTAGGTATCTAAGGCATTAATAGTTCGTTTTTTTACTGATCATAAACATTGTCTGTAGGGACTATTTCAATCTTCCACTAAGGCAGCTAGTTGTGACACAAAACAGTTACTAAACTAAAAACACCTGTCTTTTTAGAACTGCTAATAAATATCTTGTAAGGGATAACAACCTCCAACTACAAAGTAGGCACCTCAAATGAAAATGGTAGAACCAAGAGGATCATAGATTACTACCTGACTTAAGGCAACAAAGCTAGTACATATTTTTAGTTTAATAAGTATACTTTTACCTCACCTTGATGAGGCTTAAACAATGTATTACATAGTTTCTACTTAGGCATATGCTTATTCTACATACGTGTAATCTTGGACCCTACAGATAAGCTAGTCTTATGCATAAGTGATACCCACACTTGAGCAATTTTAAGAGTTAAAATGGCCAGAGAAGTGAGCAGGGCTGATAGTACTAAGTTACACATTTAAAAGTGACACCTTTGTCCTTTGATATCATTTCCCAACAAGGTTATCACTGAAACTTCTCCCATTCAAGAGAATTGTATTTCTCAGTCAGCTAAAGTAGCTGACAACACAGTGTGAGTTGACATGCAGCTCTAGGTCCTTTCTTTTCTTTTCTTTTTTTTTCTTTTTGGACTTCTCTTAAAAGATTTTAGTTATCTGTCATCAGGACCAAGTTTAGATTCTTCCCAAGCCAAAGCAGCTTGGAATGTGTTGGTGAAGAGGACACTACAGACAGGACAATATGCTTGTCTACAGGGCGAGCGTGAGGAAAAATGCTGAGAGGTTGCACGGCATTGCTCTGGCTGGTGCGAGCCATGGGGATGGGGAGTGGGGCTACTGGAAGCGAACCCTGGTGCTGAAAGGGTGCACTTCAACCTTTCAGTTTGTACACAAGCCTCAGAGCAACAGCATTATCTGGCAATTGGCCTTCTTATGCCTAATTTTCAACCCATAAGTAGGAGTGAGGTTGTTGAGGATATCCTCACCCTTAGAGTTATTCACTTTGCATAATGACTCTACTTAGCACGTTAGGAGGCAGTGCTGATGCTAAGTGCCGATCTGCTCCATCGTCCTGACTGCGCACCCTGCAATTAAGCAGTTCAGATATGAGTTCTTTCAAGATAAACTGAGAGTGATTATGGTGGTGCTTACATGGGTATGTACATTTGTCAAAACTCATCTAGCACTTAAAATCGGGGGATTGTATTGTAAGTAAATTATACCTCAATGGAGTCGACATTAAAAAAAGTTTAGGAATCTCAAAGTGTGAAGAACTGTTAGATAAAGTAAGAAAGCTGCTGTCATCAGGGGCATGCTAATTTCTGTTCTTGTTCCAGCAATAAACTTTTCTGAGTAGAGACTTCATTAACCATTTGTAATAAATAGTAAAACCAGTCCATAATTGATGTTTTTTGCAATGATTATATAAAAGACCATACCTTCCTTTTTCATCATTGTATTCCCAAGGATTTGCCTGGTGCACAGTGCTTAGTAGGTCCTCAATAAATATTAGTGGAATAATTGATGTCTGAAAGTATAATCATTAGCATATAAAATGTTAACATGCATTACTGTCTTAAAATATTTTCAAAAATGTATAAAGCAAAAGAAAAGTGTGATGGAAATATTCATTTAATCAGCCGACGGCTGAAAAGACATTTTGAACGGCTTTGCTAAGTATCCTTTAACCCTATCACACTTTTATTGCTATTTGGCAAGCTCCCCAGGTAGGATGTCCCTACACTCACTTGGATGGTCAACATCAGAAGTAAAAATCCATGCTCGTCACAATGTGCTGGATTTTGATTTCTCCTCTTAGGAAAATCAAGCGTTTTTCCTGTGTATTTAATTTTGAGTGTATGATGCTTTCTACAACCTGACACATAACTGTATGCTTATTCCGAGGATGGGTGGGGACAGTAACAAGATTGGAAATCTTCAGTCTGCATTTATTCAAGAAGGTGGTGGTGAGGGCAGAGTGAGGGAAACTCTCCCCCGTATTTGGGACTCTGGTGTCTCGTATGTCACAGGTGTTTGAACGATTTGGGGAAACACGTTGAACAATGGATTATGCCTTGGTTTGTGGAAAAGCCTTTGCCAATTTGGTTGCTTTCCCAAAGCATTTATTTTAAGTCATTTAAATTATGTAATCTAAAGAGACAAAAAAAAAGATAGTGGTAGGGAGTAGGTAAGTCTTCTCTTTGGTTGAAGGAAGATTGTGTATGGTGATCACAGTGTTTTGAGAAAAAAAAACTATTTAGAGGGAGGTGCATGGCTGGAGGCTTTTTTTACTTATTTTGCAGCTAAAAGCAATAGTAAAGGTTGGCACTCAGTTGAGTATCTGACAATTCAGAACACAGGCCTAGAGAATATGGAAATAGAGGAAGACGTGTCTTTTGCCTTTTGTGCTGTGTTTAGCTCTCACCTAAACACCGTATAGATGAAGAGATGGAGCCATCATTTTGAAATGGTGTATTTGAAGCCCTGCATCATCAGTACTAAATATTTAAAACAATGTTTAGTACTAAAAGAGTTTAGTACTGATATTTAGTATTGAAAGAGTTTCTTAAAATATTTATAAAATAAGACTTTCCTCGAATGTTTCCAACCTATTAGTTACAATTATATTTACCTTGTTTTCTTAAAACAAACTCTTATTTAAGTAAAATCACTTTACTTAATTTTTATGTGAAAGACATGTGGACAGAAAGGAGATAAATGAATACAGATAAGCATTGCAGTCATCACAAATCCTCTGTGGCTTAACGTTTGGACCTAAAGTTCTCTCAGCTTAATTTTGTTGACCTTCATCAAACACTTATTCTTCTTCACAATTTTCTTCATTACACTATAAGCAGCTTCATGGTTGCAACCAGTTCAGTTCTCTCTGCATAACTCACAATGTCTAACACAATATGATACTCACTGAATATTTCTGGAATTATTGACTGAAAACATTACTAAATAAATGCATGGGCACAAATGTTTACTGTGGTTAAACACATCAACTGTTGACATTTTCTCTTCCTTCCTTTTATTACTAGAACCCCCCAAGTTTAAGCTGAGTACAAGACTTCTCAGAAAGTTTCCATTTTTCAAATTTTTCTTGCAGGTAATTTTAACCATATGATCAAATTCAGACCACTCTGATATTATCAGAAAAGATAATAATTTGTCTGCAAATTTTGATATTTCCAACTGAGGACAAGCTATTGGCCTTGGGTTTCCACTCTTTTATCTTCTCATGAACTGGAACACTAACTTGATTGTCAGTCAGCTCCAAACGTACAGAGGATAATATTCTATGAGCTGACAGAGCATGAAGATAGAAAGAATCTGGACCTCTGAATGACAACTAGCTAGCAGCACAATTGTCTTTCAGAGTGGACCACCCAAACTGGAACACCAGAGAGAAGTAAAGATCTATTTCATTTGGCAGTCTTTGTTATAGCAGCCTAACTTGTATGCTAACTAACATATGTCTTTCACTGTATATACAGGCGAGTATGTAGTATATACACATACAATCAATCATACACCTATGAATTGAGTTAAAAGGAAAACTACTTAAATAACCCCATTAAAAAAACCCAACTCGGTTGCTATTATTTATTTCACATGTAAACAAATAATTCTTATATAATCATCTATTTTCCATACCTTAAAAAAGATTACTACTATACAATAAAGAGTTTAAAATGCAATGCCTTGATTTTGAGCGTGTTGACTTAAGCTTTATGGAGCTCATTTTTCAAATCTATGATTCGAGCTCTAAAATTTTATCTTTAAAACTCTACGAATTCTTCTTAATATTACAGTAATGTAAATTTTAAAGAATCCCAATGAGATAATTCTCCAATGATCTTGCACATAAAGTGCTTCTAAACAATCATAGGGCTCATTAGAAAGAACTACATGCTTGCTTAGAGTATTCCCTATATAGTCGATCATGAACATGTAACCCTATATTCCGTTATTTAGAAGGATGAGTAACAAGATGCCCTGTCGTAATCTTAACAAATCTTTTCCCCTTGTGATCCTGTTTTTGGATTCTCATCTTTCTGTGAGACCAACCTGAGAATTTACACTAGTATAGATGTAAGAAAGACAATAATTAAATATGTAATTGTTCTCTTCTAAATTATACTATAAAAATTTTTTCGGGCCGGCCGAGTGGCACGATGGTTAAGAACTGGCTTGGGACTCTAGAGGACCCTGGTTCAGATCCCACATATGAGGGCCAGTGACACTGCCCTCTACAGGTAAGATGCTGAACAACAGCTCAACCTGGAGCTGGCTGCCATGAGTCACCGGCGACGGCATAGGCTGCAGCCCCTGCTGCAGTGGGTTGCCATGGACTACCATGTGTAGCCAGCAACCAGCGTGAGCGGCCAGCAGCCGCTGTGAGCAGCCGTCCAGAAGCTGGCGACTGATCTGCCTCGCCCGGGAAGAGCGCAATGATGGTGCCAACTTGACACAGTGAAGCAACATCCTCCACACCTAGACTGAAGAACAAAAGCACAGCAACTTGTCTGTTCCCATCCCCCAACTCGCCAATTAAAATCTTTAAAAAATAAATAAATAAAATGAATGCGTATACTAATTTATTTATTAAACATTTTCTACATAATAAAGGAAATTCAAGGAAACATGTTTTCTCTTGCTGCATTTGGCCAGGGATATGAGTTTTCTTCTAAGGTTAAATTTGACAGTATGCATTAGAAGCCTTAAAAAATATCTCTGGGGCCGGCGGAGTGGCGCGATGGTTAAGAACTGGCTTGGGACGCCAGAGGGCCCCGGTTCGGATCCCACATATGAGGGCCATGACACTGCCCTCTACAGCTAAGATGCTGAACAACAGCTCAACCTGGAGCTGGCTGCCATGAGTCACCGGCGACGGCATAGGCTGCAGCCCCTGCTGCAGTGGGTTGCCATGGGCTACCAAGTGTAGCAAGCAGCCAGTGTGAGCGGCCAGCAGCCACTGTGAGTGGCCATCCAGAAGCCGGCGACTGATCTGCCTTGCCCGGGAAGAGCGCAATGATGGTGCCAACTTGGGCCAGTGAAGCAACTTCCTCCACAACTAGACTGAAGAACAAAACGACAGCAACTTGTCTGTTCCCCTTCCCCCAATTCCCCAGCACTGTTCCCATCCCCCCAATTCCCCAATTAAAAAAAAATTTAAAAAAACATTTTCATGTCTGAACTGAGAATATTTATTAGCATCAAAGATTTACATTCTTTATTATTATTTCTCTCAATGTTTGTCTTTCCAAAATTATTATAAATATCTATAAACATTTTGATAATTGATCAAGGCAGCTGTGGTAGAGTGGATAATACAAGGATATTTCAGACATGGTTCTTATCTTTAGGTGCCTACAGACTCATGAGAAAATAGAATACACACACACACACACAAATGAAATGTAATGTTACAGATCTTACTTGAGGAGCTCAGATATGAGAGAAAAATGAGTGCAATTGGGAAGATGATGTTTTAATAGTCCACGTAGATTTGAAATGGACCTTTAGGTATGAATAGGCCGTGAACAAGAGCCCTGAAGTGTGGAGCCAGAGGAAACAAGATGGAAATGTTTACAACATATTCATTAAGCTAGAAGTAGCCTGGTTTCACTGAAGCAGTCAGCTTGGGTTAGAGCATATGTGGAATATAGGTTTTAGGAGTTGTTTTGGGCCAAATTAATTCTGTTCTTGAAAATGAACCTGAGGAGTATGGATTTGATTTGATTTATTTTTTTTAAGGAAGGAAAGGCACATGAAAATGAACTGTTTAGGAAGATTAATTTCAGAGCATTATGTTAAAGGGATTACAGAAGACAAATTGAAGTCTGAGAATTAAACAGGGGGTAAACTGCAGGTACCCAGGCAGGAGGGGGTGTAGATTTCAACCAGAAGAAATGGGAGAACGAATGACTTCTGTTAATATTCTATTGACAAAGAATTTTAACTTAATGTTTTTTTTTCTCTTCCCTCTACTGCCCTTCCTTAATTGAGATCTGTCTTCTCATTGTTAACTGAATCTTTTGACTCTCTCACATTGAAAATGTTTACTTTATTAGTCATCGCAGAAGTAACAGTAGTAGCTGTCATTTGATAATAACTTATTTTTTTTATTGGGGAGTTGGGGGACTGGGAACAGTGCTGGGGAATTGGGGGAAGGGGAACAGACAAGTTGCTGTCCTTTTTGTTCCTCAGTCTAGTTGTGGAGGATGTTGCTTCACTGGCCCAAGTTGGCACCATCATTGCGCTCTTCCCTGGCGAGACAGATCAGTCGCTGGCTTCTGGACGGCCGCTCACTGCGGCTGCTGGCCGCTCATGCTGGCTGCTGGCCGCTCATGCTGGCTACTGGCTACATACAGTAGCCCATGGCAACCCACTGCAGCAGGGGCTGCAGCCTACCTATCGCCAGGGACTCAGGGCAGCCAGCTCCAGGTTAAGCTGTTGTTCAGCATCTAGCTGTAGAGGGCAGTGTCACTGGTCCTCATATGAGGAATCTGAACCAGGGCCCTCTGGAGTCCCAAGCCAGTTCTTAACCATTGCGCCACTCGGCCGGCCCTGATAATAACTTTTGTTGATCACTTACTATGTGCCATGTACCATCTTAAACAATTAACATATATTACCATATTTAAATTACATCTTGAAGCATACGAAATTGCCATTCTCACAGGTAAAAAAAATGAATGAAGAGCAGCAATTTTATACAGTTCATTTAATCATTACTTTAACCATATGAATTAGTTACTATTATTATCTGCATTTTCATGCAAAGAGATTGAGCCATAGAGAGCTTAATTTGCCTAAGGTTGTAAAACCTGTCTGTATGTGGCAGAGCTGGGATTCAAACAAAGTGTAGCCCCAGAGCTCATGCTCTAAAACACCTGTGATCTGCCTGCACTGTATTAAACCCTTATATCTTATGTAATCTTTCCAGTGATCTTAGGAAACAGATACATTCTCATTTTAAAGACAAGAAAAGTGACACACAAAGAAGTAATTTGCCCATGGTTGCCACATAAGGAGAAAAAAATCAAGACTTGACGCTAGCTCGGCCTGACTCCACAATGTTATGCTTAACTGCTATAAAGAGAGGAGGCAAGATTTGAGTCCTCCTGGGATCCTATTCATATTTTTGAGATTGCTCGAAAATCCTCTTCATTATCCCACTTTCCTGCTTGATTTATGGACTTGGTCAACAACCAAAAGTGTTCCACATCTGCAATCTTATATTTTGAAATTCTTTCTTGATGCTACAACTCGCCATCATTCCATCTCTCCCATGTCTATGAAGCATTGCCTTTGAATTTAAACTGACATAAATTCCTTAATCACATTTTATTTTACTCATCTATTAGTCCCTTTCTTGTTTCACTTCATACCCAAATCATAATGGGTGCTGTTATCAATTATTTTATCTCTACCTTTTATCACCTAATCTCATTCACACATTTGTTTCAGTTTCCCAGTTAATCTCCACTGACTCAACCAAACTATCAATTTTCTCTAATTTTATTCATAGGCAATTTGGAGATAGCTGGAGAAAAATTACAGAATCAGGTGGATTGACTGTAATATAAATGTATGATTTCCAACCTGTTTCACCCTTGATACTACCCAGTAATCTTTTCCTTAAGAAGTCATTTAACTCATTTATCTCATTTTTGAAGTTTCCAAATAACAAGCAGAAGTTGTTTTAAACTGTTTCTTCGAATGTTCTTAAACTGCCAATTCCTTTCCCAAGCCTTTTAAATTTCAATCTCTAATTCAGTGAAAACTTAAAACTTTGCATTTCTCAGTTTTACCACCATGTTTGTTTACCTCTTCTCCCAGCCTAATATTTCATCCCACTCAGAAGAAAAGCTGCTTCCATCTCCCCTCTCCCTCCAAAGGTAGCCCTTCTCCCAAAGTTTCATTCTTTCCCAGGACTTGGAGCATTAGATTATCTTTTCTCTTTTGAATCATTAATCTCCATTCATTTTTAATGAAACTATTGTTGCTGCTTAAAAACATACTCAAGGCTTCAGCCACTCCTTTCTAAAAGGAAAAACAAATGTAGCCTTAATCTGGATGCCATGGGGACTATTATAGCTGTGCCCAGTGCCAGAAAGTGCTCTCTCACTTATTCCTGAACCACTTTTCTGTCTTAGCGCTTCTCACAAAGTGCTTCCTAACCGTCTCCAGATCTTTCCCAACTCTCATCTCATGCTTTATTTGCTATTTGCAGCCTCACCTTGCCTCTTATCTCATGAGCTCAGCATTGCCTCTACTTTTAATTTATGCTGGTTTTTCGATTTTTTTTGGTTTGTTTTTTTTAAAGCATAGCCTCCATACAGGAGGATTCTCCAGCCATAAGACTGGGATCCAAATAATTCTTTCACAATCTGCCATCCTAACTCTTTTCTTAATTAAATCCTCAAATCCATCCTAAAAGTATAGTGTACATGTGTTGCCTATTCTTAAACTGTCTTGGATGTTTCATTCTCTTGCAATCTGGTTTTATTCTCACCACTCTACTGAAACTACTCTTCCTAGAATAATAAATGACCTTCAAGTTGAGTACCCAAATCAAATTCTCTAATTTTCATTTTTTTCCTTTTTTTTCCTATGTGGTCAAAACATCTTTCTCCAACATTGTTTTCTTCTGGATTTTTAAAATAATACTTTCATTTATTAATTCATTCTGAAAACTTTTGAGCATATTTTTTATTACTGGCAATAGGTGAGGCTCTGGGAATAGAAAGATGAATCAGGTACATCTCCTGTTGTGAAAAAAACTGATGATCTAATGAGGGAGAGAGACAAGAAAATTAGCTTTTATAATATAATGTATTATGTGTTATAATAGAGCATAAAGAAACCTGAAGGGGAAATGGTAGTACAAAAGGAATGAAAGGACAATTTCTTAGGTTATGAAGGCTTAATTTATCTTTTATTCCTGCTCCTTAAATATCAGTATTCTCCAGAATTACCTCTTCACTGTTTTTGCCCCTTTTTTCCAACTGTTTTATCTTTCCTTTTGAAATATCATCCATCTCCCCATTTTACTTTACCTTAATGTCCAACTCAATATTAGTAGCTCACTTCTACCTGCCAAATTCAAGACCAGTCATTGCCTCCTGTGATTTCTTCAGTGTATTAAAAATATGTCCATTTGCTTTCCTATAAAACCTATGTTTTCTCCTGCGTCACCTTTCTTGGTTAATAGTCTTATTTACTCAGTTCCCAAGCTAGTGACCTCACATTAATCTGGAATACCACCACGCGGTTTACAATTTGGACCCCCAATTAAGTAGAGAGCTACTTAAAGGCAGACACTTTTTTGCTTTCATTTTTCATTGAAGTCTGCCTAGCATACTCAAGGCTTAATGATGTTTGCAAATGAGTGTGTGATGATGAGGAAACAGGTGAAGAATTATTAACAACACATTAGGAATTATAGGTGATGTTCAGGTTTGAGTCTTGGTGTTGGGGAGAAAGGCCATATCATCAATACTGAGTAAGGGAAGGGAAACCATAAACTCATGGTCTGCTTTTGTTACTTTGAGGTGTGATGTATTGTGTTACTTTTAGGTGTGATGTATAGGTGAGGTTTCCAGGTAGAGCAATTCAGGTTGTATTTGGAAATACTGCTCTGGACTTGCCAAAGCATTTGAGAGTGCTCACTAAAGAAAATGATGGGAATAACACCATGAGAACTTGAATACAGGATAATAGAAACAGAGAAATGGCTCAAAACTTTTTTTTTTAATATTTTTTATTGGGGAATTGGGGGGATGGGAACAGACAAGTTGCTGTCGTTTTTGTTCCTCAATCTAGTTGTGGAGGATGTTGCTTCACTGGCCCAAGTTGGCACCATCATTGTGCTCTTCCCAGGCGAGGCAGATTAGTCGCTGGCTTCTGGAGGGCCACTCACAGAGGCTGCTGATTACACATGGTAGCCCATGGCAACCCACTGCCACAGGGGCTGCAGCCCACGCCATCGCCTGCGACTCAAGGCAGCCCAGCTCCAGGTTGAGCTGTGGTTCAGCATCTTGGCTGTGGAGGGCAGTGTCACTGGCCCTTATATGTGGGATCTGAACCGGGGCCCTCTGGCGTCCCAAGCCAGCTCTTAACCATCGCGCCACTCGGCCGGCCCAGGCTCAAAACTTTTAATGATGATTAATGTCGTCATTTTGGTATTACTATAGGCATAGAGACACCTAGGGGAATTTTATATATACAGTGTTTTGGGTCAAAATTGAATATCCAAGTGGCAAAGCCCCTGCTTATTTCTTTAGACAACTAAGGAAGGACAACTGTTGAACTGGAATAGCGTCCTAACAAAAATCAAAGGTGATAGGAGAAGGTTGTTGGATATGACTAATCTGGTGAATAACAGTGATGTCCACCCCTCACCACCATATATAACAGTGGAAAAGAAAGAGACTTTTTAAAGGAGATAGTCAATATCATTGAAAGAAATTAAAGCTCAACCTGAATGAAATGGAAAAAACCCCACCAACTCTGATTGTCCCATTTGATTGAGTAACCTTGTAGAATTAAATCACGGTAGGATGATAAAGGCAAGAGTTAGGTAGCAGGTGGTTAAGGAGAAACCAGTGATGGAGGTAGTGACCATGAAGCACACTTCACGCACTTCAAGGAATTTTGCATCAACAGAAGGAGATATATAAGATAGTAATTCAAGGAGTAAAAAAGTAAAAATATTTTTATTTTATTTTAATTTCCTTCTCTTTCTTTGTTTTATTTGGTGGGGGTGGGGTATGAAAGGAAGTCCTACTTTGTTCCTAGGTAGATAGAAAGTAGGTAGAGAGTAGCTGAGAAAGATGAAAAGGGATAATTGAGCATGCACCAAATTTAATGAATAGCTATCTTGGAAGGGGCTTTTGGGTTAAACTCAGCCCAGTTGGTGCCGGGTAAGTCTATTCATAGTGCCAGGCTGCAAATAGCTCTTTCTTGAGGGCATAATGCTACTTTGGTGGCCTGAGTCCAGGATTCCAAGGAGGTTTTTTTTCCCCCCTAAATTGGGGATGTTTAAGCACATAGAGATCTAATCCTACCTGTGACCTCTATATACCTTTGTGGTTTTAAGGAAAATGGGCCAAGGCAGTGAATGGGAACATGAGACTCACGGTGCTGATGCTGTTTATGCACATAGTAAACATGATTTCCAGTCTTGATTTAGCATTTATTTGCTAATACTTTGCAAAGTTAGGGGACACAAAGTTAGTAGTTGTCTAGATGTAAACCATAGGGGTTTTATCAAGAGTAATAAAATAAAATAATTGAAACCTTCTGTAGAAATGGAAGGAATTACATTTATATTTTATTGTAAATTGCCTTTGTGAATGTTAATTCATGAATGGTAATGTTACCTATCAACTTTTCCATGTGAAGACCCCCTTACAAAACAGAGAATGACTGGCGTTGTTTTATTGTATTGGCAGCTCTCCTGTGTTTATGTGTCTTCCCTTGTTTATAATTGAAATATTATAGCACACTGAACGTTTACTTTCCTTTACAGATAAAAGTGTTTACTCTAACTGTTTTAGAAACTCATATGGGTTTGAAATCATATGAGTACAATTTTATTTTTCCTGGTCAAGAAAGAAACCATTGCATGACCAATTGCTATAAAAATATTGAGGCAGTAATTCCAAAGTAGATGATAGACTGTCCATTGTACAAAGAACTAGCAAACACACTAATGATTTAAAAATCCAATTAGGACATCAGAGACACAGTTCTTTAAATAAAGTCACGCCAAAGAAATGTCCAAAAATATGTTCTTCCCTCTAACTTCTTATACCACCCAGTATAGATGCTAAAACCAGTGATACATGTTATATGCCTCCCCAAAACATAAGCATATTGACTTTGATAATGAACAGGAATTGCATTAATTGTTACAAATCCTAGAAAACACAGTTAGGATTGAATTCACTAAAATCTTCCTCTCTCTCTCCAGATTTATACACATTTTAAGAAAGAAAAACTGTATTAAAATTGTAATACTCAATATATACCGATAACAAAAGATTAATACAAGTCAAGTTTGAGCAATTACAAGAGGTGCTCAAAGTGGTTACCATCAGTGTCCAGACACTTCTGATTATGGCAAACTACTGCTTGAGCAACATTGACCAAAGTGTCCACTTGTATACATTTTTTCACACCTCTGAGATTATATATATGAAAAATTTACTCTTAGCTAATGTCATGGGTTTATCTTCTAACAAAACTGCACAAACCTTCAAGACAATGAAAATTTAGCAAGTGAGAAGATTGGAATTAGTGAAAAAATTGTTTTTTTTGTTTGCTTGTTGATTTGTTGATTTTGTTTACTTTCTCAACGTTGAAGTTCTAAACTATCTTGGGGTCAGATACATATATAAAACTGAAAGCACTTGGTAATGTGTCTTTGGTGAGCTAAATTTTAAATTTTTGATATCATATTATATATTATTATTTGATATTAAATATATGATATATTTAAATTGAAATAAAAGGTAGGTACCAAAGTAAAAAAATTATTTAAGTAATTAAGTCCCAAATATTCAAGTTGTAGACTAGACTGTGTCTTTTGTGTCATCTTCTACCTTATTTTTGCTGTGCTCCTGCAGAGAAAAGTTTAACAGGTATTTTAAAAGTAAGATTTGCTAAGTGTTTTTAAGAAAGGGGAATAAAGAAGGAATGTAAAATTCATGGGGCTGAATTGTGCTTAAGTCCTGCTATCAGAGACAGATAGAAATGACCCAACGTATATAGATCCACTTAAAGGTGAAGAGAGAACTAGAAATGTGTTACCTGACAATTCTGCATATCAAAAGATTTTGCCAACCAGCCTGACACATACATGGCACATATTGTCAACTTCTATTAATCTCTTTACAAATGATGACAGCGCCAAGAAACAACCACTTTCTCCTTACGAACTGAACGTTTTTACAAGGTTCTAAGCATTTATCTGGGTCAGAAATGCACATATTTCTAAGTAATGAAAAAGCTTATATTTTTACAAAAACCCTAATCTGAGGATATGAATATATTAAGTATTCAGCAAAAGAAAGTTTTCATTATGTGGTATTATTATGTGAATTTCTTGTGGGAAGCACCTTAAATGAGTTACAGGCTTTTCATAGGCTTGAAGATGGTAGAACTCAAGTAGGCTTCACCCATGGGAATGAGAAGTAGTAAATTATAATTTTAAAAAGTGTATTTTTAAATAAATATGAATTTTGAAATGAATTTGTTAAATAGGCAGGAAAATACATACTAATATATGTTGCTTATTAATGAATGAGAAATTTCAAAACAGTTAAACACTTTTATATGTAAAGGAAAGTAAACTTTCAGTGTGTTATATTTCACTTTTTAAAGGAGTTCAGATATTTCAGGGGAAAAAAACCCTATATATCTTATACCAGTGATTAAATATATTTGCCAACTTCTCAAATTCAAATTTCAATTCTTTTTATAACTTCATCTAATTTTGCATTAAATTTGATTTTGTTATATTTCATAAGATACAATAAGTCATTTTTTTTTAAAAAGCTGTCTTTTATGTTTATACTGTATAAAAAATGCTTTTAAGTTACATTAATTAAAAGACACATTCCTTTTGGCTTTGCTGAATACATCGTCTGAAACTGGCAATTAAAGGGTTATTTAATTGGAGAAGTTCAGAGTTGGATCAGCGTTTCCCAGTGGCACATATCTTTAGCAGTAAGTGTGGAAGCCAACTCGGAAGAAACACGTTTGAAGTGGCAGAACTAATCATGCAGAAGCAATTCGCGATTTTCTCTCTCAGCCTAGATAAAGCAGAGCATTATGACATTGGCTGCGCTGAGCAAGGTCAATTTACTGTGAAAAGCCAGCTATAGACTCCAACTTCAAATAGACTTTTATCCTGCATAGCTAAAAACAGGATTTACTCTATTGCTTACACTACAGAATGGGCAAAATGAAGTGGACAATTCAATTAGGATGCATACATATGTGTCACTACTTTTTGTTTCTTTTTTAACTGTTTCAGATAATCAGCTTGTAACTCGATCTCAAGATTTCTTTCCCACCCCTGAGAATGAAGTATACATGTTTGGTTGTTCATGTTGTGGGCAATAAAGTTTATTTTCTAGTGTTTTGAAATTTAGTCAATAAGCATCTACCAATTACCTTTAAAAAGTTCAGTGCTGATTTTATTTTATTCCATTTAATTATACTTGGCTTTAAAATGAAAGACTTCTCTCAGAAATACACACAAAACTGTCAGTGCAAACATATAGCCTATTAAAAGCACCAAAGAAATTTCTTGGTTTAGCATTTATGTAATGTGCTATATGAATGTTTATTATCCCTAAATAAAAGACACTACATGAAGATGATCCTACTTCTGTTGGACTAGATATAAAATTTGCATTAATTTTTGAAAATGATTATATTTATGGGAGCAATCATATAAATTGTTTGGCTAATCACAGTGAATAAACACAGTCTATTCTCTTAGCCATTTGCCTAGCCTACCTTCTTTTTTGGCTGATGTCCAGAGTAGATTATTCTTATGAAAAATGAAACAAGAGTATACCTTAATTAGCAGTTCCAGGCTTCAGCCATCTGGGATATCCATGTTTTAAAGCATTTAATTTCATTAGGTGCATCTGATGGACTTCTTTGGTCACAATTTATATTGCTAATGGTGCCAATAATCAATTATATTCAAAATATCATGAAAGTGGGATGGAACTTGTTCCTGGAAGCTGAGCCAGAAAGTAAATGAAGATATGATTAAATGTCATTGTTATTATAGATCATAATAAAAAATATACAACCATACCGAGGTCACCATAGCTCTACAAATTAATGTACTAGTCAACAGTTTTTTGGATATTATTCTGGTGTTCCTGTTAAAACTTGAGCAGGTGATGGAACTCCATGGCACTGACATTTGCTCCAGGAACATTGTAGAAGCCAGCCTGTCAGTGTTTTCACAGGCTGACCGAGCTGCTGAGGCGATGCAGAGCTCATTGGTCTCCTGATTGTGCTGATCCAATGATTGACAGTAATGCAATGTTCTTTTAGAATTTACTACTCTGGGTAAAGGACACATGAAATAATGAGACTCAGGTCAAAATGAGAATGAAGAATATCAGAGATGAGGTGCTCATTTTAAATAGAAGTGTAGAATCATTGATTTTTAATATTGTGTTTTAAAATGCAAACTTGAGATAATTGAAAACAATGCATTTTTTCCCCACACAGACTAATGTTTCTGCTTAATAACAGTAAAAGATATATTAAAAATTTAAAGCACATATGTGTAAATTAATTTTGCTTTTCATTTTTCAAACTTAGGCATTTTAGATCATTTATATATATTCACGTATTTCTTTTTTGTTTTATGGGACATATGTCCTCTTAGATAACCCTCCATAATTCAGAATTTATTGTGCATTTAAAAATAGATATAAAATTTATAATTTATATTGTTTATATTGTGAGTTTATAGGGCTTGTGGGTTGTAAACTTTATGCTCCCATTGTATTATAGCATCACTTAATTCCATTCTATGTGACAGAATATAATCCACTCAATAATTTGCATATACTATATTTTTGCACAAGTAAAATTTTAGATATTTTAAAAATAGAGAATTTTAAAATAATGATGGTATCTATTTTGAATACTTTAACATATGTAGATTATTCTGTAACTGTACACTAAAATAAATGATGTGAATACTGTCCTCATTATATCACATCATAGTTCTCAGTCTTCATTGCAATCCCCTGGCTAGCTTCAAATTATATTGTAGTTGGTCTCCCAACAAAATTGTGTTTTAATTGGTCTGGGATGTTGCCTGACTACAGTATTTATAAAGTCAAAGATGCCAACCATTTTTTGGTCTACATAACTCCAACATACTTATTAGTTCTTTGCAAATTTGGGGGGTAAATGTCATTAGTTTTAAATAATTTTTTCTATTATATACCCTGATAATTTATTTCTTTAGATTTGCATATTGCCTAGTAGAACATAAATTATAATATGCTTTCTTTTGTGTGTGTGTGTGTGTGTGTGTGTGTGTGTGTGTGTATGTGGAGTAGATACATTTCTCAGACATCATTTTTATTTTTTAAGATTTTAGTTAAAATATAGCTAACATACAACATTTTATTAGTTTCAGATGTACACCATAGTTATTCAGCATTTATATACCTAAAGAAGTGATCACCACGATAAGTCCAGCAACCATCTGACACTGTACCATGCTTTCACAATATTATTGACTATATTCTCCATGCTGTACATTACATCCCCATGACTTATTTGTTTTATACCTGGAAATTTGGACCTCTTATTCCCCATCACCTAAACTCATCAGAAATCAGTTTTAATATAAACATTTCAGTGTTTCATATATTAAATAACTTTAAAAGTGCCATTTGAAATGCACCTATACAAATTGTTTCTTTAAATTATTTGTGGTTTCACAATCACTACAATGGCAATTTTGTGTTGAATAAAATTACATTTAAAATAATAGAGTAGATGTGAAAGTACTTTTAAAAGTTAATGCTAAATAAATGTGAAGTATTGGTATTAAGGCACTATTGTGTATCAACAAATTAACTTAATTGGGAAGGCTTTATGTTCATATTCAACCATAATCCGAGCATTCTCATCATGAAGTCTATTTTAAGTACCTTTTTATGTAGTCTGTTTGACAGTTTACATTTTATCTCACTTTAGTCAAACTTCTTAAGGCTTTAGAGTTCAGGGTGTGTGTGTGTGTGTGTGTGTGTGTGTGTGTGTGTGTGTGTGTGTGTGTTTTTCTTCAAAGAGCAATCTCTACTGTAGTACATATTTTGCATTTGGATAATGTAATCATGACAGGTTAATACTCTTGATTTAGTGCCCAAGTAAGATACATCTTCAGGCTTAGCAATTATCACACAAGTTATAAAGTTATTTTGCTTTCTAACTTGCTATGGCCAAGATAGTTGACTTACATGGCTTAATCACACTTAGAATCACACACACCCCTTCAAAAGAAATGTGTCTATGAAAGAAGGCGGCAATCTGTGACAAAGCCAATTTTCTGTCTCTCATTGATAAACTAACAAACCAACAAACACGGCCCTTGTTGTCTTGTTTACATTTTGAGGTACAGTTTTATCTCTCATTTCTTGCAATTTAATTGACAAACCTACTGTTTGTCAATGGCACAATGCAGCAAGTGAACAAAAACTAATTAAACAAAGTCAAGTCCTCATCACCTCCACTCCTACTCTCATTACAGAAAATAATATTGATCTCTGGAAAACACAGAACAAGTGGGATCAGCCAGATGCAGTATGGTGTTGTTGAACATATCAGGCATGCAATCATTTTTATTTACATCAACAACAAAATATCCTTATTAGATACTTCAGGGAAAGTTTTAGTATCAGGTATAAAATTTATAATCTTGAATAATGATATGAAAATACAAGAATAGCTATTTGAGTGACATCACAATTTCCTACCTGCACAATTTTTGAGAGCAGAAATTTACAGGAAGAGTTGGGAAAATGAGAGATTAGTTTTGCATAGAAAGGTAAAAAATGAAAATGACAAAGATCAATTTATAGGAGGCTAGAAAATGAGCAGAGAGGCTGTTACCGGCACTGTCTCACAACTTATTTGTTGAAACTTTGTAGAAAAATTTCTCCCCTTCGATTGGTATATTCAGCTAAGTGGTGTGTGTGTGTGTTTGTGTGTGTGTGTGTGTGTGTGTGTGTGTGTGTTAAGTTCCATAAGCAGAAGAAAAGGTAAGATGGAAATAAAATGACTGGTTGGTTATACCTATAGAATACTTATAGTAGAAAAAATTTTGTCCAAGATATTTAGAATAATAGGATATCAACCCATTGAAACTAAAATGCCCCTCATTTCTTAATTTCAATTTTGAACAGGTATAAATGGAAGTTGGTTTTTGAGGAATACTGATTTTTACTATTCAGTTGTCTTAGAAATTGAGATGATCTGGAACGATAGGCAAAGAGAAATAAAGCAGAGAATGAATAAACAAGCAAACATGCAGGCTTCTTTTAGTTTTCCTCAGGGATCTGTAGCTCTTTTTGGTTCTATCCACAGTTAGCCCTAAAGTTATCCCCCTGCATGGGCGTTTTTAGATCTTGGAAGTCCTATGGCCAGGTGGAAATCCTGTCTGCCTCAAATACATTGAAAATTGGGGTAGCTAGTATATTTTAATTCATTATTACACAGCAGCAGATACTACTGATGTTTTTGTCTTTGTACTTTTTAATATAGCAGTTTTGTGGCTGTTAACTCTGGAAAGCCAGCATTTCACTTCTGAGGACTGTTTAACTCTTTACCTAGGAGTATTTGAAAAGTCCTCCTCTCCCCCTTTTCCCCCATAAAAGTGACTATAGGCACCAGTAGAGTAGGGACCCAAGGCTGCAGACAGCAGTACATTGGTTAGTGGGGGAGCAATGATTTGGTAATGTCAGGAGTCATGGGCTTCTACCAGCGGTAGGCAGGGTACTGACCTTGATGGATTAAAAAATGCTGAGTACTTCTGGGTTTTATACTATAAAATGACACAGTCTTAAGTGTTAAGAAAGGTCTATCTTGGAATAAATGGTGTTTATATTTCAAAAGTATTAGTTTTGAGACTAAGGAATGAGAAAGTTAGAAAACAGTATAATCAAGTGGAAAGGTAGGCAATGGAGTGTCGGAATATCTGGATTTTGGCTTTGACTTTGTAATATAACCCCAACCAGTGGATTGTTCCATGTCCAGTGTTATTTTCTGCGGAATGAGATTTTGTTCTTTTACTGACCAGAAAGAAGTCCTAGTCATACATGTGATCTTGAGGGCTGTTTGAAGGCATTTTGCTTACAATGATCAAATTTTCGTGAAGTATTTCTCCATGAAGTATTCCTTAGCCTATCAAGCAATTTTTCCTCTTCATCCTTCTGTCTTTTCTTCCTAACCAGTTCTGTGTGTATGGATGGGTGCAATGCAGGGGGTGTCATTCACACTGGATGTTCATTTAGACAAATGTATTTGTATATTTATTTAGATAAACTTCAGGCAGATGGCAGCAAAATATTTTGTTCCAACCATATTCATATTTTACAACATTCTGGGAGCTGGAAATAAAGTCTTTTGATTAGGGAGTACATTTTTTTTTAATTAGCACAAAAGCATTGTTTGGGTCAATATTGACCTATCCAAAGTGCATTTTCATCGAATATAAGTCTGCCTTCCTCAGCAGACAGTCTTCACGAAGGCAGGGACTGTTTCTTATGTCATCGTCTCTCTCCACCTTTCTGAAGCAATATGAGGTGTACAAGAACTTAATAAAACATTGTAGAGTTTTATTAGGACTTCTGCACCTAGATGGGAGAGGACTGGGTAAAATAGGAAATGATGACTAATCTTAAGGTTCTAGGTCTTATGAAAGTATTTACATAAATTTAAGATGATTTTATTTTTAATGCTTTCAATACCCCTAACTCCTCTACTTTCACAAATGTTTTAAAGAGGTTATTCTTTAAAATCATGTTTTTAGCAAGTTTGTCCATACGTGGAGTTGACAGTATCGGCAGAACATAAATGCTTTGTGAAAATTAGAAAATAAATTTGCTCTCCAAAAGTTAAACCATAAATCAAGATATGATGGATCAAAGCAGATATTTTCAAAAGCATCTTAAGGAGCCCAGGAAGACCTGCCTTTAACCTGATAAAAGACATCAATGTATCTAAAACAGGAATGCGTCAGTCAGGAGGGGCTTGGTCATGTGTGTAACATCAGGAAAAGGACTCTTGGAAGAGTCCACAACTTATCTCTCCTGGTTCACTGCAGTACCTTCTGAACTTGTCTTCTAGGGTCGTGTGTCCTATCCTCTAAAATTCAGAATGACCCTTTAAAAAGAAAAGCAAGATTACGTCATGCCCATAGTAAAACTCCAGTGGCTTTTTATTGTATTTAGAACACTATACTCTGACCTACAAAGTCCCATGTCATACATTCCTGTCCATGTCGCCAGTCTCTTAGCACTCTGTCCCCTCCTATTATCCTTCAGACACTCTGGCCTCCTTGTGCTCCTTGAACAAACATCCACTTTTCACTGGAGGTCTTTGTACTAACTGTCCCCTCTGCCTGGAATGTTCCCTTCGAGGCAGACCCTTCCTTAAGCTATCAGTTTAAAAGTTGTTTCCTCAAAGATGGCTTCTTCACACTATCTAAATAGAAACTCAGTTACTCTCTATCACATTCAGGTATTATAATTATCTCTGTGAATTTCTGGCACTTACCACCATTCGATTTTTATTTGTTTGTTTACTTGAAGTGGACACTATCTAGCCAGTCACAAAAATTTGGGTATTCTTCTTTACACAGTAAAGGAGGGGACACAGCAGGGAGCTTCCCACAAGTTGTGGAGACAGACAATCAAGCTTGCCTGGAGACCTCAACTGTAGGCAGAAGCTAGGGTTCGGGGATCCATGGAATGCCTGAAATCATGCAGAGGCCACAGAGGGAATGGCCTCGTGGAATTCTATGAAGTTGAGTTTTAAGGCAGAGTTAGGTAAGCTATTCTGAGATGGAGGAGAGCCACGTGGCTGGTCCAGGATGAGGCACCGGGAAATCCACGGGCCTTGGAAGACTAGGTCACAGCGCTGTGCTTGGCAGGGGACCTAAGCAGAAGGCCCAGGGTTCCAACCTCAAAGAATTTTCCCTATGAGGCACGCTTCAGCTCTCAAACATTTCCTGAGAAGACAACAGTGAATCCCCGGATGTAGGCTCACTTTGGCTGGAAAATAAACATTGACCTAAGAGCCCAGCTTCATGTTCTCTCTGCAACATTTTCATTTGGCCACACCATGGTCCAATTATGTCCTCTTGACTCTGAGTCTCCAGGTACTTAGGCAGAGAGTTTCAGACATATTTGAACCCAATTCAAACGTTTTCCCTTTAACTCCATCCCTCTGGAATAAGCCTTCCAATGCCCCATGAGGCTTTCCTCTATTAATTATTGCAACCCTGGAGTTATGGAAAAGCAAAGAACAACATAAGAGCCTTTGTGTGTATGTCTGTGTGCTTATTCATCCTCGCAGTCTCTGTAATACTGGTGTCTAGAGACAGCTTAGATGTTTCTCAAAGTTATTTCAAAACCTGTCTTGTTTTGTTTTTCATTTCGACCACTGTGAATTCTATCTTAACCGAGATTAAAGATAGCAATAGGAAAAAGTTAAAATTACAAGTCAGTCGACTTAAAAATCAGGAACCTCCACAGAAGAAAGTTTGTAATTGCTGGCTGATAATCCCCATGGCATGTGTACCCGGAGCACGCCAGAGTGCTGCCGGGGAATTGTCAGAATGGGAACCAAGGACTTCACCTTCAGGCTAAAAAAGTCAGGATAAGCTTGTGATTTACGTTGCCACCCATGACTCAAAGAACATCTATTCTTTCAAATGACAGGTTTTCTAGTTTAAACCGTACGAATGAAAAGGAACATGCCTTTCACTGATGCATCATTGTTACTGTGGTTTAACTTCTTAACCCCTCTTCCTGTTGAAGATTCCTGCTCATTTGAAGAGTGTCTGCAGCCTCAGTCACTAATTACATTTCCACCCACGAGAATCAGAAAAATAAAATGTAGGGAAACAGTCTCATTTGAGGGGCTCATGACAATTATTTTAAACAAATTCATATCATGGCTTATTTTACGAAGGAAAAGCTTTTTCTGACCATCTGTGTAGTTACTGAAATAATTGTTTCTTAGTGAGCTTTATTTTTACTTATTAAAATCAACACAGATTTTAAAGATATGATATTTACAATTATATTGATGGACCTGTAAGCTTGTTCATTTGAGTAACTTCATATTGTATACCAGAAAAGTGAATATTTGCTCAGAAAACGTAAAGCTGTGTTAGTATATACAATTTAATTTTACTTATTTTATTTGAATTAATGGGTATTATTACTGCCTTTGAGAAGAATTTTATGGAAAGATCTGATTTTATACATTTTCATACAGATAAGAAAACACCCAATATCTTGACTTTATTTATTTATTTATTTATTTATTATTAATTAATTTATTTATTTAATATATCCTTATACCTTAATCCTATATACCCTTCCCTCAGCTTCTCCTAGTGTTAACATTTTACATATCATGGGGCATTTATCAAAATTAACAAATTATAATTGGTGCAATTCTATAGACTAAGCTGCAGGCTTTATTTAAATTTACTCAGTTTTCCCGTCACTATACATTTGTACAAACTCTTAGAATGTATGACAAGAGTTAGTGACTGGTGATGTAAACTATGAACTCTGGGTGCTAATGATGTGTCCATGTAGGTTCGCTACTGGTAATGAATGTACCACTCTGGTGAGGGATGCTGACAGTTGGGGAGGCTATCTACGTGTGGTGCAGGGGATATATGGGTAATCTCTGTACTGCCCCCTAAATTTTGCCAGGAATCTTAAGCTACTCCAAAACACTAAAGTCTTAATTTAAAAAATTAGTTATCTAATTCATATGTGTCAATTTCCAAACTCCCTATAATGTCTCATTTGATATCTGCATCTATCCTTTGCCAATATCACACTGTCTGGGTTATTAAAGTTTCATATTTCTTGAAATTGTACAGTGTGAATTCTTCAGTTTTGTTAATCTTATTAAGAATGGTTTTGGGGCCAGCCGAGTGGCGCTTTGGTTAAGAACTGGCTTGGGATGCCAGACGGCCCTGGTTCAGATCCCACATATGAGGGCCAGTGACACTGCCCTCTACAACTAAGATGCTGACCAACAGCTCGACCTGGAGCTGGGCTGCCATGGGTCGCCAGCGATGGTGTAGGCTGCAGTCCCCTGCTGCAGTGGGCTGCCATAAGCTACTGTGTATAGCCGGCAGCCAGCGTGAGCTGCCAGCAGCCGCTGTGAGTGGCCGTCCAGAAGCTGGCGACTGATCTGCCTCGCCCGGGAAGAGCGCAATGATGGTGCCAACTTGGGCCAGTGAAGCAACGTCCTCCACAACTAGACTGAAGAACAAAAGGACAGCAGCTTGTCTGTTTCCCTTCCCCCAATTCCCCAGCGCTGTTGCCATCCCCCAATTCCCCAATAAAAATCTAAAAAAAAAAAATGGTTTTGGCTATTTTAGTTCCTCTGCATTTCCATGTAAAATTTAGAATTAGCTATTCTTTATCTGTAAAAATACCTGCTGGGGTTTCGTTTGTATTGCACTGGCTCTACAGATCAAACTGGGGAAAACTGACATTTTAATAACATTGTTTCTTTCAAAATATATAAAAAAAGTCTATTTCTCCTTATTTAGGTCTTCTGAATAAGACCATTACTTTTCATTGTAAAGATCCTGCGCGTAGTTTGTTAGCTTCATACATATATATTATATTTTGGTGGGGCTATTGTAAATTAAAAAAAAATTGAACACACAATGCAATATACAGATGATTATTATAGAATTGTACATATATATTATATTTTGGTGGGGCTATTGTAAATTAAAAAAAAATTGAACACACAATGCAATATACAGATGATTATTATAGAATTGTACACTTGAAACATATCTAATTTTATTAATCAATACCACAATACATTTAATAATAAAAAAATTGAAGCTTCCAGTGTCCATTGCTGTCATTGTTGAAATAAAATTGACTTTTGTATGCCTATTGACCTTTCATCCATCAACCTTGTGAAAGGCACTAGTTCCAGGAGATTTTTAGTAGTAGATTTCTTGGGATTTTCTACACAGGCAGTAATGTCATCTATTAAAGATAGTTTTATTGCTCTCTTTCTAATGTACATGCTTTTCCCCTTCTTTTCCTTGCCTTATTGAACTGGCTAGAAATTCAAGCATGATGCTGAATAGAAGTGTTGAGAGAGTTCATCCTTGCCCTGTTCCTCATTTTAGGAGGAAAGCATTCAATCTCCCACCATTAAGCATGAAGTTCATTGCAGATTTTTTGTAGATGTCCTTTAATAGTTTAAAGAAGTTCCTTTTAATTATAAATTTGCTAATAGTATTTATCATGTGTGAATGTTAGTTTTTTTCAAATGCAGTTTCTGTGCTCATTGAGGAAATGATATGATTTTTCTAAAGTCTCTTAAATACAATGAATTACAATTGATAGACTTAAAAAAATATTGACTTTATAGGCCTGGGAAAACATCTAATTGTTTATGGCATATATATATATTTTAATATATTGCTGAATTTGGATAATATTTTGTTGCAAATTTTTTGTATGTTCATGATGTATATATATTGTTCTGTGTTTGCATTTCTTATAATTGTTTTGTATGATTTTGGTATAAGGATAATGCTGATCTCATAAAACCAGTGGGAAGTATTCCCTCTTCTTTTATTTTTGGGAAGAGATTGTGTAGACTTGGAATTTCTGATTCCTGTATATTTATTTGTGTATTACCTTAAACATTTATTTTTCTATTTCTCTTTTTAGTTATATCAGTTATTGCCTCATGTATTTTAACTTTTGTTTTATGTGGATTTACATTTAGGAGTTTTTTTATTTTGAGAAATTAACTCCCTTATCAATATATAATGCTCTTTTTATCCCAAATAATATTCTTTGTTCTGAAATTTACGTTAATATGAATATAGCTAAACAGCTTTCTTTTACTTAGTGTTTGCATTTTTTTAGTGTATGTTCTGCCATTCTTACTTTACTATGCCTTTATATTGAACCAGTTTCTTAAAGAAGAATAGGGTTAGGTCTTGATTTTTTTATACAATCTGACAATCTTTATTTTTTAATTAGTGTGTTCGAACCATTCACATTTAATGTTATTTTTTATATGAATGGATCAAACTACCATCTTGTTTGCTGTTCTTTTGTTCCGTTTAATTTCTCTGCCTTCTTTCGTACTAATAGAACATATTTTATAATTTGTTTTATCTTCTTTGTTGACCTGTGTTTATAGCTCTTTATTTCAAATATTATTGATTTCTAAGGTTTATAATTTACATTTTTATTTACCCTGTGTCTATAATTTAACAAAACTGTGCTGCATCAAGTGTAATGTATGAACTGTACAACATATTCCCAATTCTTTCCTCCCAAACTTTGTGATATTTTTGTCATAATTTTCCTTTTATACATGCTATAAACACATAGCACATTATTCCTATTATTGCTTTAGGCATTCAGTTACATTTCAGAACAATTAAGCCGAAGAAAAGAAATGAATATTTTATTACTGTTATTTATTCCAGTCCTGAGAGATATTTATTTGCGTAGGTCCACGTTTCTGATTGGTATTACACTTCTCTGCCTGAAGAACTTCTTTTAATGTTTCTTGTAAAGCAGATTTGCTAGTGAGGAAGTCCCTCTATTTTGATAATTTGTCCATTACAGTTCAAGGTTTCCTACCCATACTGGCTCACTGTTATTTCTGTTCCTCGGCTTCTGCTCCAGTAAGCTGTGATTCTTATGGTCCGTCCGCCTGTCTCTCTCATCAGTTTTGGGGCAGTGTTTTGTCGTATGACCTCAATTCTCTGATGGATCCAGGAAGAGTTGTTGATTTTGAGTTTGTTCAGCTTTTTCTCTTGTCAGGAAAGGAGTGATGACTTCAAAGCTCTTTATATGAAGGATTGGGAACCAGCAGTCAAACTTAGTAATTTGGTTTATGATGTGGAGTTAGCAAGTGGTTCAGACTTTGATCTCTTTTATGTTCAAGAGGGAACATTTTTCTCTAGTTTTGATAAATACATCATCTTTCTTTATTATGAACTTGATGTAATGCTGTATTATACGTTCAATTTTAGTGAATTTTGCCACACCCTACTGCACTTCATAACATTACTGAATTCAATTTTCCAACTAGCAAACCTCACCAGTATATATCATAGTGTATATACAGTTGTAGCAAAAATCAATTTTGAGCTTCAAATTTCTTGGCACAAATTTTGTTCTGGTTGCAGATCAGGAATGCCATGCGATTGGGTCGAGACTCAGGATCAAAAGTGTAGTGATTCAGACTCCATACTTTTAAAGTGTTAGGATTTGGAATCAAAGTGACTTGTGCTTTAATTTAGCTGTTCATCGTTGGGTTGATTCCTTAACTTCTCTCAGCTTCAATTTCGTACCTCCAAACTGGGAATAATAATATCTGACTCGGAGTTATTTTGAAGATTAAAAGGGGTATATACAGAGTTAGCCACAACATAAGCACATAAATGGCCCTCAAAGTATTACTCTTACTCTGCATAGGTCCGGAGGAATTTGGGGACCAGTAGGAGATGGTTTCCAGAGCAGGGTATGGAAGATTAACTCATGCTGCTATTCTTTAGTGGCATGGGCTGCTGTATGGCTAATAGCTTTCTGTTCCTGGAAATATTCAAGCTAAGGAAGGATATTCTTCCCTCAGGGATGTAGGAAAGAAGATTTTGGATTGGGTGAGAGTTAACTAAATGATTTGTAAGAGCCCATACGGCTTTGAGTGTCTGACTTAGTTAGAAAATGCTGTCATTAGTGTTCTGTTTATATTTGAGTTGCCAAATTTAATTACTGGTTTCAAGAACAGTCTTCTTACATTATTAAAGTCATTAGTGCCTACCATGCCTATCAGGGAATATTAATTGATTTGAATTTTACAGGTAGTATCCCTAGGCTCATAAGATCATTGGCTAGCCTATGAATTCCTTTAAAATGTAACATGCTTCTGATTCAGAGATGTGGGGAATGTAATTTTGCCTACACAGTTTTTTTTCTTTCAATTTAAATTAGTTGCAACTTTTAAGTACCACGAGTATAGTGGCTTGGAGTTGATGTTTCTAAAGCTAATTGGCTCAGATTGAGTCACAGCAGCTGTGTGGATAGAACTTGTGCTCTCCAGTTAGCCACAGTCTTTATCACTCCCTAACGCCCCACATAGAGCCTGCTTCGTTCATTTTTGTTAGTTGCTTGTTCTCTCTAGGCATTTGAGTTTGCAACCTTTGCACTAATTTATCATTGAGTCCTATTAATTCTTTCCAGCTACTAAAATTGACCCCTCAACTTTTGAACTTAGTAAATAAGCTCAGGAGAGGGAAATATTTGTCACATCAAAAATTCCTGAATTTCTAATAGTATGTTCTGATCTAATTTTTTTATGGACTGATGAGATAAAAAGAGTAGTGGGCCTAAATACTCCAAACATGAAGGGTGATAGTTGTGTAGTAGGAAATATCTAAAAGAAGGAAAATATAAATGGGATATCATGAGTCAACAAAAGCTCAGAGAAAGTTTGAAAAGGAAAAAAATAGCGTGATATGTCAAATCTATCATTAGTGATATAAATCAAAGAGGCAGAATTTGGCATTAAAATAATTTGGTAGAGGAGAAATGTACTTATGTGTGCTGTCTATTAAACTTGCATATATGAATGTGAATAATGGTTAACATTGTAGATTGAACATAGAAACATCTGGTTTTTGGGATTGGATTGCAAATTAAACATACTAGTAGCACATTAAAAAAAAGTCCTTTAAAAGACATATTTAGAGACATGCCTTGAAAACAAAACAATATGGATGTGGAGAAAAGTTTTGTTCAAAAAACCAAGTATGGTAAACTACATCTACCTTGTCATGTTTTAAAGTTATTAACATTTTATGGTTGACATCTAGGCTAGTTAATAGTGAGTTCAATAGTGAATTCTATATTTTTGGCTCAAAATATGATATTCACTATAATTCTGAACATTTAATTTATTTATTGGTATATATGTACATCTAAGAAAACTGGATTTCTCAGTAACAGATAAAATGCACACTAAATATAGATATTTTAAAATATTGATGAAAATATGGAATAATATTTTAACTACAATGTAATTCTTTTTTTTAAAGATTTTTATTGGGGAGTTGGGGGATGGGAACAGTGCTGGGGAATTGGGGGAAGGGGAACAGACAAGTTGCTGTCATTTTGTTCTTCAGTGTAGTTGTGGAAGACGTTGCTTCACTGGCCCAAGTTGGCACCATCATTGCGCTCTTCCCGGGCGAGGCAGATCAGTTGCCGGCTTCTGGATGGCCACTCACAGCAGCTGCTGGCCGCTCACGCTAGCTGCTGGCTACACACGGTAGCCCATGGCAACCCACTGCCACAGGGGCTGCAGCCTATGCCGTTGCTGTCGCTGTCGCTGTCGCTGTCGCCTGCGACTCATGGCAGCAAAGCACCAGGTTGAGCTGTTGTTCAGCATCTTAGCTGTAGAGGGCAGTGTCACTGGCCCTCATATGTGGGATCCAAACCGGGGCCCTCTGGCATCCCAAGCCAGCTCTTAACCACTGCGCCACTCAGCCGGCCCTACAATGTAATTCTTAAATTACCTTAAAGAGAATTGACCCTTTGGTTTTTGTAAGAAAATTTTACATAAACCATATATAGGACATGAAATAATACTAATGTGGTTGTGCTGCAGTAAGAACTGTACTTTTCATTGCATGTTATGCTATCAATAGCTACATTAAATCCTATTTAAGAGGCTAGTTGTAGTGTATGTACCTATTTTAAAGGTAGCTTCTTAAAATTTTATAGGCAACGTCTTTCAATGAGCAATGAAAAGATGATTAAAAAAAGAAGGTTGAATAGAAAAACAGCTGGCAACAGTAATTCATTCTGGATACAGTTTTACTTTTTATGAATAAGTCTGCAAAATATCAACATAAAGGGTGTACATTTTTTTATGACTACAGCCTTAATACTGAAAGCCAGTTCAAGTAGTGAACATTTAAAAATTCTTATGACATGAGATTACACCCTTGTGGTTCACACAGCACATGTTGCATGGGTTTGATTTTACTACTCAAAGAAGGGGAGCGTACAAGGTAAATGATTTGGCTTCTTTAAAAAGAATCTATGTCATTTTATTATTCTGTGCTATTTAGGAAATGGTGAGGGTAAGGCCATACAAAAGTGGCATCAGTTTATGGGCATTTCAAATTTCACGTGTATTAAAATATCATAATCATTAATAAATGCTCACTTTATATGAGGTACTATCCAGAACCACTAGAAAGCATGATACTTGACCACAAAGAACTTTGTGATTAAAGCAAGAACAGTGTAAGGGATATTTACTAGCCCATATAAATATTTTACCAGCTCATTCTGCCCCATGGAACTAAAGTGAAAAGAATTAGCATTTGTAATGGCTGTCTAGTATCAATGGTTATAGACTAGTGAAATAGGCAAATAACTTTTGTTTCCCCTAGCTTGAGAAAACAGAGCAAGCAAATTAAATACATTGGAATTTTGCCCTCTTTCGAACATCCTCAGGCCAAGGAAGCACAAAATGGTGGAGAGTCCTTTTTTGTGCTATCAATTAGTTAATCAAATAATTATACAATATAAACACACACACACACACACACACACACACCACCACCACCACCAACAACAACAACAAAAATAAAACCCAAAACAAAACCAAAAGCTTCATGAAACATCCTGCAGTTTTTTTCTATATAGAAATTTCAGAGCCATTGCTGTCCCAAGGAAAGAGTAAAAAGAAATGAAATCAGAATGAGCTGCTCAGGGAAAATGAATAGGTGAGAAGTAAGGTTTCAGCAAATGAGAATCATAGTAATAAATTTGTTGAAGCTGAACCTAAATACTTGTAAGTATAAAAGTTACATAATTGGGATCATTATTAAATTCTTGACTAAGAGTATAATGAAAAGAGAGAAAATATACTAATTGCTCATTAAAAATAAATTTAATTAGTGAAGTTGCGTAAAGGATATTCTTTACTGAGAAAGGGCAAATCCTGATTACATTTTTGAGTATATTAAAATTTGGTTACTAACAGTACAAAATTTGCATATTCTAAATTTGTAATAGGTGACACTTTCTTGAGGAATTCTTGTTTCTGTAAATGTACTTGAATTACAGCCAGCCATAATAAGCTTCAGCCAATATAAATAGCTAAAGTAAACATAGTCAGAGGATTTGCTGAAAATAATGGCAATTTGGGGTTTAATTTCTCTTATGTATAGCTTTACAAACACAATAATATTGATTCATTACAGTAAGGAAGTGAGTGGAAACACACAGAAAAATGTAAAGATGAGATTACTTGCAATTTTCACACCTAGAAAGATGTTCTGTTAATAGTTTAGTGTATTCCTTCCCATTATTTTAAGAATATGTTTACATAAACATAAATGTTATATGTTACTTATTCAATAAGACTGAGATCATGGGACACAGATAACAGTGTTTTGAATATTGTCTCATATAATTAAATATTTGTTCAAACATAATTTTTAATGGCTCCATAACATTTACACTTTGTGGATGAATTCTATTCATTCCTGTATTCATGAACATTAAGGTTGGGTGGTTTCCATTTTAAATAACGCTACATTAAAAAGAGTATTCTTAAACATAAATTATTTATTTATTATTAGTTTTAGGTGTACAAAACAATGCAATAGTTATCCTTTTCACCCTTCACAAAGTGACAACCCCTCCCCCATCCACTGCCCTCCCACCCCCGATGTCATACTTATCTACTACAATTCCATTGACTTCATTCCCACACTATACTCCACATCCGATGACTACTGTATATTAAACATAAATTCTTAACTGAATCTTTCTCAATGTTCTGGGAAAAGAAATGGGTTACTATGACTATTGCAAGTGTCTTGATCCATGTTTCTCAGAAAATTTGCTGCATTTAGCATATCTCAAAGTGTATGAAAATATCCATTTTATCTTACGTTCACCAACATTAATATATTATTCATTTAGTCTTTTGTGTTTTAAAACGCTAATAAAACATTATTGGTTTAATATTTGTCATGTATTTAATAGTTAACTGTGAATTGTTCAAATTTTTGTACCGTTGTCATTTTTCTACAGAATAGTTAGTTGTTTTAGTGGACTCATAAGACCTGCTTATGTTTTTAGGATATTAAACCTTTGCCATATTTACAGCATTGTTAAAACTGAGTTTGTATTAATAGTTTGATTTTAAGTTTGTCCATAGTGGTGTTTCTGATGCATAAGCTTCTGAAACACAGCTTATTCAAATAGATTTTTGTGTGTATTCTTCCATTGTTTTATATTTAGAAGGTCCCTAATGTAAAACACAATATGTATTTATTTATGACAGCTACTAACAGGCCAGGCAGATGCTTAGAGAAAGATTGAGAAAGGAATTATATTCTATGTGAAAAATTAAAATAATAAACACACTAACTTATATTTTTCTAGTTAAATGCTATTTTTACTACATTGTAAGTATTATTTAATACATTTGGAATTTATTTTCATATATTATGTGGTGTGGGGGGAATCTAATTAATCTATATTATGCAGCATCTCTTTAGTGCTAGGCAATACTTTAAGTGCTAAGAATGGGGCTGTGACTAAAATAGGCGCAGATCCTGCTCTGGTAGAGTATGTATTCTAATAATATCAAAATTTTCAATGAAATGCTTAACCAATTTACAAGCATCATCTCCTTACTATGCTTGTCGTTCTCTTTCTCCATTCATTTTTAAGGCATTTCTAAGTTATTTTGAGAAATAAGATCTACTTCTGGGAAACTTTTCTTTCCCTGATCTGACTAGTGATTTATATAAATAAATTTGATTACTGTATATTTTTAGTACATTTTAATTCCTTATATGGCATATATTCCTTCCCTCAATCTTTAAACAAAATTTTCCTGACCAATTCATTGCCACTTTTTCACTAAATACAATTTAAAATTATTGGTTACGTTCTACACATGTGAAATTCTAGTGCTGAAATTTGAATTACAGTTATAAATTACTTCTGAAAACCTTGACATCTTTATATTGCTTATTCTTCTTATCCAAGAACTTGGAAAGTCTCCCTATTATTTAGCCTCCATTTACATCTCTTAGTAAAAATTTAACAATTTTATTCTTTTAGGTTTTATATATTTCTTATTGAAGTTTTGCTTTCTATTTTATATATTTATTATTCTTATAAATAGAATATTTTCATAAATTTAACCATTTATTGTTACTATACAAGAAACGCTTTCTCTTTATATATTTATATTGTATCTTGTCAATTTGCTAATCCACTTTATTAGCTCCAGCAGTTTTTCAGTTCAATTTGTAGGATTTTTTTCTAGATAGATCATGTGTAGCAGCAAATAATTGTAATATTTGTTTTTTTCTTCCCAGCAGCTATATTCTTTTTTATGTTTCATATCTAACACTTGACTAAAGTATCTAAATTTGTAATATCTAGTATTGTTCCTAAATTTATTTTTCTAAACTCTTTAATGTTTTGCCATTAAACACAAAGTCAGCTATTATCTTAGGCTAAATACTCTTGATCATGGTAAGGAAATAATTATTTTTCCAATGGTTACTAAGACTTCCTTTGTTTTGTTCTTGAGAAGAAATTTATGGTAAATTCATTTTTTTCTTTTAATTTTTATTGAGCTTTCCCCTTTTAAGTAATTAATATATGAATAGTTTTTTTTCCATTCTTGTTTCAATTTCTATCAGTTTTTCTGAATTATGCAAAAATTCACTCCTATATCGACTTTAGGAATTTCTATGAATATATGCTATAAGTTAAAGTTTCTGTAGTAAGCTTTATTTGTTCATCTGTATCATATTTTGGATTTGACTATCATTAAGTTAATTTGAACGATTTTAATTGTGTGTGTGTGTGTGTGTGCTCTAAAATTATTTTTATTACAGCATAAAGCATGTCCACTTACTGAAATTTAGAAAGAATTTCTCTGTGAAGCTATGTTGTCAAAAGTCTGACTGGAAGGTAATTCCTTGACAACATTTTCCATTTCTTTTCCCATCCTGTTTTACTTTAGCTAATACTTTTGGGTGACATCAGTGAGAATAGCGTTAGGAGGCAAGTGAAAAAGAACTGAACAACACAGAAACTCTTCTCTGGAATACCCTTTCAGTAGTAATTACACCTAAAATACTGAGCAGTTGGGTTAGGTAAATTCTTCCAGAACTTTCTTTATTAAATCTTATACAGGTAAGCAGGGAAGAACACAGACAACAGTTAACACTCATGGCTAAGAACTAGAATGAGGTTGGGTAAGTTCTGATAGACATTACAGGTGGTGAAAACATGAGGCCATGCTTCACAGTCTAGTTGGGAGTTTGAGAGCTAACTTGTGGGGGCTGCTAAAATAGAATGATGCCATTGAGCAACTGGGAAAAATGGGATGAAGTGTCACAAAATGCAAGTGGGTGATGTCCAAGACCCACTTTCCAATTATTTTGGTATTTTAAAACTTTGTGGTAGAGAAATCATTGTTTTGTTGAATCATAGTATCTAAGTAGCTCTGGGATATCCACTCTTTCTTCATTTATAAAATGTAGAGTTTGGATTATCTAGAAACTCATTTCCATATGTAAAACATGGTGACAATATGATTCAACTTTCAGTCTTTTTCCTCATCTTCTACTGGTAAGCAATGGAGGAAAACAGTCATTTTTAGCCTCTTTGTCCCCTTGGGTTCTGGGCTAGACCTTTCTTAGTTTCTATCAACAAGATGTCAAAGCCTTCAGTTATTACCTTTAGTTAAATCAAAACTTCAAACAGTGATATGGATAAGTAGCAAGAAATTTGTTTAGGATCAACCTGGTCTTAGTGTTTAATATCATACATAGAAAGTCTTGAACACTTCTGAGTATTGCTAAAAACGTTATATTTGTATAAGGATTTTTATTTTGGAATTCCAAAAGCAGTTTTTATTCCTGACTGAATTATTAACAAAGATTTAGACAATAAGAATTTGGATATCAGGAACTAGAGCTACACAACAATGATAAAATATTATTTAAAAAACCATTTTCTGATTTATTGCCCCTCCCTGCACTGGCAATTCCACACCTCACTCCCAACTTAGGTGGCCACAGCAATTAAGAAACAAATAAAAGCAGTGGAGGGTGATACCCCTTGTTTTCTGGGAAATAGATGTAAATGAGATACATTATAAAAGAAATGACTGTAGAGAAGAAAGATGTGACATTAAATGAATTTTTATTCTTTTTTAGTGTCCCTTGTCCCTTTCCTTCATATCACGCTTATTATATTTTCTATTCAAACCACAAGAAATTTTACGATAATGGAAACATAAATCAATTTTTGAAGTCCTTTTAAAAATTAAAATGCATCTAGCCTGTGAGAGACAGACTGATTGACATGGGTTCCCAGGAGCAAGTTCCAGGAAATATTATGGATTTTGAGCAGAAGTATCAGCTTATACGCTTCAGAAAGAAAGAAGGTTTAGTGTCCATTAAAATTAGAAAAAAGTAAATGTTTTTAATGGACGGAATGGTTGGGAAATATCAAGAATAACTTTTCAGCTGAAATCAAATTCCAAGCTAAATTTTACTCCTGTATTTTTTTTTTTTTAACCTTGACTTGTAATCATTTCTCCTTTCAGATTTTGGGACTTGGCAGAAACATAGTTGTCCTTAACTTAGAGATGTTCCAGAGGCTGAATTTAGACGGGTGCAGTGAAGTTTTTAGTTTCACTGATACAGAGATGTCATAAAGATTTGAAGGCAGCAGCTGGTTCCTTGGGAAAAATAGACCTCAGGCAAAGAGATGAAGTTCTTTGGTCAAAAGTACGGTAGACTGCCAATTATATTAAGAAATATTTTATAAGAGGCTTTTATGTAGACAATTATATGTGGGAAGGTTACATTTAAAGAAAGGCAGGCTTGGAGACAATGATAAAATACAATTAATTGTGACAGGTTTTGTCACACTGCTTTTCCAGAATGTTAAATTTAATCCAAAAATGTCACCCTTGATGTATTTTGAAATTCTTTTGTCATCAAAATCAATGATACAGTATGAGTCAACATATGCAAAATTAATATTTTAGACTATTTCTCTTATATGTTTCTTTATATTAGATTATTGATACAGTTGATTTAACTCTCTATTCAAGGAAACCCATAAACACTTAGATGTTACTATGTACAAGATTTGATCATATTTGAACAAACATTTGATCTTATTTTAAAAGGGCCCTTTTTTGTTTGCTTTTTCATATTAAATTTTAATAACGTGAAATTCATTCTTATTTTGAATTGTTGCTAGTTCAAAGGGTTTTGGAAAATCGAAGTGTCCTTTGAAGTGCTTTGAAAGATTTTAAAAAACATCTTCACAAACAAATTTGTTTTTTACAGACTGCTCTGCTCATTGACACACCAAGACACCACTTCAAAAGTTACGACACATCTGTGGACAGGCAGGAAGCGTCCGCAGCCGCCCAGGCAGTCCTGGAGACAGACGAGCTGCAAGCCTGAGAGACTTAATAAAAAGAAACTCAAGAGCCTCTCAGACTGGGGGGTGAATTCACCGAGCACAACAGTCTCTGTAACCAGAGCCTGTAGGTCCAAACCTCGTGCTACAGATAGTGTGAAAAACACCGCTGGTCACTACTGATCTCTGAAGCCAGCTGAGCATGGCTCCACTCAGAACATGAGTTCCTGCAGGAGTAGCTTTGAACTTGGTAGCTCTCTTCATCAGTAAAAATCTACTTTCAGGTACATTATCTGGGTCAACAATATGAACTTTCAATAAGTGATTCCTATACGTTTGAAATAAAAAGACCTATTTTAAAAATAATAATTAAAAAAAATTCCTTTTGATCCTGAGCTCTCAGTACATATTGGCTGAAAAAATATATAAAAGCTCTAACTATTAAGAATGCATAATATCTTCAATAAATTTCAATTTTATTAATCATGAGAGTGTTTATAGTCCTTTGAATTTGATACATATATGTCAAAATTATAGTTTATTTAATCATTGCTTAGAGCTTAGGACCTCTTGCAGTAACTCTGAGGTCCGTAACATGGGAACAAGCACGATACTCTTTGTTCCCTAGAATTTTCTTTTTGGCTTTTTTACACTTAAGCTTATCTATTTGGAATGTTCAATTAGATAAGCTTGGAAATTGAATTTAAAATTTACAAGTTTCTGAAAAGCAGTTTTAAAAATAAAGCAAGTTATGTTTAAATGCAGTAGGGGAGTTTACTACTAAGAACTTATAAAATCTTTGGAAAATGAAGGCTTATTTTATGAAGTAAATTATGTATATTTCCAATGCTTAGCATATTGTGTATTAAGCAGCAGATGACTTAAGAGTTGGCCTATATATGAAGATATTAGACTCAGAATATGGAAGACCTTTAAACAGGTAATAACTTACTGATTGGTAGGAGAGTAAATGTAATAGACTTAGGATAAAGTGATCAAAGATTACCACACCTATAATTATCACATTTGAAAAACAAAACAAAACAAAACAAAACAACCTAGCATTTGATATAAAAAGGATTGGGGATCAGAAGTAAAGACTGGATCACAGAGCTGGTTCAATCAGAGGACAGAAAATTATCTAATTCATTAACAACTGAAAGAGGTAGATGGGAAAAGATAGGAAAATATTGCATTTGTACATCTGAGTCACATAAGAAGAGGTAAGTAGGGTTTGGTGTTAAAATTAATCAGTGGAAAGATATATATTTTTAGGGCCAAGGAGACATTTACAAAAACATCCTTTATGTTATTGAATGCATGAATAAGAATTAAAAATCTTGAAATGGTAGTGTGTCTGTTCTCCTAAAACTACAGAAAGGTTACAAATTTACTGGGAACTTTGCATTGACATTGTATAATAATTTATTACTGAAAAATTAAATGACATGAAATGTAAAAATTTAACCATTCATGAGGGTAAACAGAGTCATATGTATGGTAACGGAAGAACTGACTCTGGTGAACACACAATGTGATATATAATGATGTATTACAGAATTGTACACTCGAAGCCTGTGTAAGTTTCCTAACCATTGTTACCCCAGTAAGTTTTAGTTAAAAAATTTAACCATTTAAAATTAGAAAGCAATTACTTGATTAGTTTCATCAGCAGAAATATGAATAGCAATCAGAGGTAGCTATCAAACTCAGCCACAAAAATTAAGAAGCAACAGGTTATTGACTTTAAAACTTAGGGAAAAGGAAATCAAAAGAATGTTGGATGTGATAGGCTATAAAAACAAATTCTTTGCTATATTTATACCCAGAATCTGAAGACTTCTTACTTGGTGTTGATTTTTAAATGTTAGCACCATTCTTGGATGCTCAAGAGTTGAAGTAGAAATATCTTTAAGCATCTTATCATTATTTGTTATCACAGAGAATTAAAAACAGATACATTCTCAATTTAACTTTTTTCTTAATCTCCAGCCACCATTTGCTCAGCAACTTCAAACAAATATTTTGCATTGTCGTCATAGATGATAATCAATTGAACAGAACTGTGCTGCCTTTAATGCAGGTTCAATTTTAGTGGTGAAGCAGTGTTACTGAAAGACATCAACCTCAGTTTCTACTAATTATATTCCTAAAAATTGCTCTGTTCCCTGTGTTTCTTGAGAAAAGGGTATCAATATATAATTAACATTAAATAAATAGCATAGCTATAATATGGTACCTTATGTTTCTATGTTAGATTGCTTGTATAAAGGTTGAGACAATCTTCAATTTCTTTCTTGGCATTTATTTTATTGTAACCCAAACTAAGGACAGTAGGGAAAGATAAAGTGCTATAGAATGATGGTTAAAGAATCCATTGGGTATTAAAAGTGTTCCAGGTGCTTATTTTTAAAAGGAAATGTCAAGGTCTATTGAGAATATCAGTGGATCTTGCTATGTCACAAATGGCATTCTCCTTTGCCATTTGCAACAGCGTGGTTGGATCTTGAGAATATCATGCTAAGCAAAATAAGTCAGATGGAAGAAGTCAAGAACCACATGATTTCACTCATATATGGGATATAAAACTAAAAGCAACAAACAAACAAAAACTCATGGACATGGACAACAGTGTGTGGTTACCAGAGAGAGAGGAATGAATGGGGGAGGTAGAAAAGGGTAAAGGGGGTCAAATATATGGTGACAGAAGGAGAACTGACTCTGGGTGGTAAAAGAACAATACAATATACAGATGATGTATTATAGCACTGTACACTTGAAACCTATATAATTTTATTAACTGATGTCACCCCAATAAACTTAATGAAAAAAAAGGAAATGTCAATGATTTATTTTTTTGAATAAAGAGGCATAAGTAAACAAAATATGATCTTATTTTTCAGATTGTATGAATTATTTGATTTTTACACATCCCAGTGGAGATTGGAATAATTTCCTTTAATACAGGAGCTGTTGCTCACAAGCTCTCGTCCCCCAAGTAGTTGATTGATTGGTTTTTTCCACATCCATTACTAACAATGGCTATCAGAAAAGAGTCAGTCTTAGTGACTCTGAAAAAGGATTTCTGTTTATTTTGGTTACTAAAGAGAGAAAAAAAAGCATGCACGTATATAAACAGCAAATACTCAAGTTGAACTTGAGATCTGAGGTGAAATTTATACTAAGTATCACACTGGAGGGACACATAGGAAAAAAAAATTCGTAAGGAAAAAGCAGTGAACTTTTATATTGCCGAAAATATACATAGTGTTTTCTATGAGAAATTTTGGCTTATAAGGAAAAGTCTGGGTAAAATTTCAGGATTTAAGAGAATCCCAATAAAGTGAAGATTGACATTAACCAGACCAGGCTATAAATACCACACAAAGAGACCAAACAAGTCCTCCCCTGACAGGTCTGGCCACCTCTCCCCTTCCGAACAAACCTATAATGAACAACACTGGAACGAAACCTGTTGTTCGTTTAGGATCAGCGAAACTTAATATGTTAGTTAGAGCACTTTGGTTTTTGGATGGGTTCACATTTGTGTACTTCCCTGATTACTGTGTTAAGGATGTGCTAAATCATGAAGCACAACAGTGCAGGCAAGTCTTACAAATGGCATCATTTCATCATCTCTATTGTCATTCTGGTCGTATTACTCAAACTAATATGACTTCTCTTCTCTCAACAACATTGTGATGTGGAGGAGGAAACCACTTTCATGTTTAAGAAAAACCTCTAGTTACCTGTATCGAAAAGAAGGAAAATATTAACATGGAAGTTAAACACACCTCTGTCTCTGCTCTATGCCCGGGCCCTGGAAGACTAGTGCACAGAGCTTGTTTTATATTAATAGCTCTGACTTCAGATGTTTTTTATTTCCTTTATAGTCTTTAAAATATGCATTCTGACTATTATATTCATATAGGATTTTCATACCTTGCAATTATCTGTTACAAATGTTGACGAATTTACTAGCTATATATTATTGAATAATAAATGTTTTACTATTTACTGTTCAGTATCGTAACAATGATTTTACGTGTACAATTTCTGATAGCGTTCTTAATAAATAAAATATATCTTTCAGGATATTATCTAGAAATGACCAATATATATGAGCAATATATAAAGACATTGGTAATCTATGTCAATATCACCTATTGTTAACAATTAATTATTATCTTACATATATAGGCTAAAAGTTCTAAATTTTATTTTAAATTATTACTTGATTAGGAACTATTCAACAAATAGTAATTATTGAAGAATTGCCGTGTAAAAGCAATATACTAGTTACCAAAGTTATCATGTGATCAGAAAACAAAAGTGATGTTGTTATATGTAACTTTCCAACTGAAATAAATATTCTGTGAAATGAATATTTGTAACACATTAAACGAATATGCCGGTTTAGTGGCTCAGACTGTAAATGTGGTTTTTCAAACAAAAAGGATTCCATTATAGATAATTAATTAATACAATGAAGATTATCTATGATATATGATGTATGCTTGATATACATGTTTCTAAAATAGAGGAGAGAGCCTAAATCAAGTGTAGATAGAACGATATACCCAAAGCAGGGATTTTGAGTTCCACAGCCTCTCAGAGGGTTTTAGAAAGTTGTTGTCGAGGGGAAAGAGGGATGGGCAGGAGGGATATTGATTAGAGAATCCAATTTATATATCGGCACTGCTCATTTTCTTTAAAGAAAGAAATATGCTTTACAAAAAGGGTATGACAGTTCCTGTTCAAGAAAGGGATCAAATCTATGGTGATGAAAGAACTGACTCTGGGTGGTGAACACACAACGTGACAGGTAGATGATGTATTACAGAATTGTACACCTGAAACGTATGTAACTTTACTAACAATTGTCACCCCAATAAACTTTAATTAAAAAAAAAGGAATCTGTGGAGATAGTTCAGAGGTGACACAAATGTTTGATTTAAATTAAAATCATTATGATGAGAGTCAGGACTGTCCTTTTCTGTTTCCTGTCCTAGTGCCAGTCCGAAGCACAGTCCTGGCACATGATAGGTGCTCAATAAATATTTCTATCAGTGATGACCATGACAAATTGGCCACTATTTTATGTATATTCAAAGATATTTAATCCCAGTAAGCTCATATAGTGATAGTTTAAAATTTAGTTTGAGTTATTTTATCTTGTTTCTATATTGATGATTGAATGAAATTTAGTGTGCTTTTGTATTTACTTTTGAGTTTCTAAGTATCACAAGGGTTCAAAGTAAATTGAAACCATATTTTTTGAAACTGTGCATTTAAAAAGGGGGCGTTTAAAAGAATACATTTAAAAATGGATTTGATGAAACTGTTCAGGTTCAAAATAGAGTGACTAGTTGAACCATATTTGTACGTATCAACTATATATGTAGCTATTATCAGCCTTAGAGATAAGCATACATCCAATGAAACAATGCTCAGAAAACACACATACAAAATGAGGTGAAGACAAAAAGTCATTCGTTGCCTGGGCTCACTTTTTAAAGGATAAATAGGTCTTTCTTATACAATAACATTTTACAAAATTGAACCTTGATTCCTGCCAAATCATTTTGAAGCACAAACAAGCATAAAACTATCAGTTTCTTTCAGTATATATTGGACAACATAATCTTATAAAAACTATGTGCAACAAAGTTTTAAATATGTCAATTGAAATGCATTCATAGATTTTTTTCAAAATAACTTAATCCATCAAATGTGAGGAAAAATCACACACTGTTAGGAAAACTGCTTCATAAGCTTTCCACTATATGTATTGCAACAAGCATGTGAAGTGGACAGGCAGTGGCAAAAATGCAATTGGTACTAATGTCTCATGATATAACCTATTAAATTAAATCTAATATTTCATAAAATTTTAACAATATAACTAGGCAAGGGGAGGGGTGTTGCAGATTTCCCCCTAATTTTTGTATAATACATTACACAGGCCAATATAAAAAAAATCTTTTACTTATAAAACACTGGAGTAGGGCATAATATAAATAGTATATTTAAAGTTCCTATCATATTATTAAATAAG
This sequence comes from Hipposideros armiger, assembly GCF_001890085.2. Lineage (NCBI taxonomy): Eukaryota > Metazoa > Chordata > Mammalia > Chiroptera > Hipposideridae > Hipposideros > Hipposideros armiger. Next base: position 1,098,818 of record NW_017731410.1, read on the forward strand.
TTTGCAAAGATCTGGTGATGGCAGCAGTCACTGAGAACAATGGCAAAGAATGTAGGAATAGTGGTTTTTTTAAAGCTGTCACAGAAAAATGTATTCAGGTTTTCTATCATTGTTTGGTGCACAGATAAATAGAATGGTTTTTCAGATGCATCACATTTCATAAGTGATAGATAAATGTGATAAAATTATACATTTTATTAAGTTCTGATCTTTCAATTGCAGATTTTTCTGAGCTATTTGTAATAATACAGTGGTGAGTTTTAAAATTTCCACTAAAAAAAAAACTGGGGGTTTATTGACTGTCCCATGGCAAAATGTTAGTACAAATATTTCAAATGAGACAAGAAACACTCTTGTTTCCTAATAAAGAAACTTCATTAGCTGAAATTAGCTCGGATATAACATGGCCTCCCTATCATGCACATCTTGTTAATATTTGGAGTAAGACTAAGAAGCTCCATTTCTCAGTATCTCGATGGCATCGGACATTCTGAAACCTGAAGATAAAGTGGCAGCCATCAAATCAGGGCTTTAAAGTTTTGATTGGAAATGCAAACAAAATATATTTACTGGTTTGAAACTTTGGTAGAGATAGAGTGATTTGGCTAATTTTAGAAACTGGCATTGTTGAACAGAATGGATAGAAGATGCATTTGGAAATTATTTTCCAAAGAATGATCATTTAAAATGGATGAGTAACTGTTCATCAACCAATTCCAACTTGAAAATTTAACAATTAAGGATTGTGAGCAAATGTTGGATAATGTTAGTGATTCAACCTTGAAACAATTTTCTGCTACTTCTCCTGCAGTTACCCAGATGAGTTAAATTGAAGGGCATTACACAATTGCAGGATGAGCTGTTAAAAAACTCTTACCATTTGCAATTTGTCTATGCAATGCAAAATTGTTTTTACATCATGCAATGCAAAATAAAACACAGAATGATTTGGATGATGAAACTGATGTGCTAGCTCTCATTTACAATCTCTGCTTACCAATTTTTGCATTGAAAATAATCTTTCTATTGTTATTGCCTTTAGAGTAAATATTGTATATTAAATATAAAAAATTACACACAAATAAATTACCATTACATGAATTAAATGTTTGTGGTTCTGTGTTCATTTTCATTTGGAGAAAAAGTTTCATCTGCTAGAAGTGTTTAAAAAGTAGGTTCTAGGTGTCCCATTCAACTATCAATGTGAAAGACACATCTCCAATTTCCTCATTTAAAATATGGTAATCACAATACTTAACTGCCAGGGTTGTTGTAAGAGTTAAATATAATATGTGAAATGTTTACAGATAATTTATGAAACAATATTTAAGCACTTAGCAGAGTGTCCATCCTGAAATAATCGTGCTATAAATTTTGTTATTATTACTCATGGAGGTACCCATCCTCTTTGTGAACGAATGAGAAAGGATTCATTATGTGCACGCTGGACTGTCTGGGAATTTCCGGCTTGCATATCACAGCTCAGTTGTTAATAATATTTTTTAACTTGGATTTTGTCACAGTTCCTTTGGAAAATCTGACAAAAACCATGGACTTTCTCCCACTAATGTAAACTTTTGTTTTGTTCCACTCTTCACAGATTTCCTGTAGGATCCAGTCTACCTAGAGGCTCCAGATTGAGACCCCTACTTAAGTTTGGTCTTTAGCGATACTAGTAATACAACTAGTTCTTCAATATAATAAACTCAGACTTTTTTTCTCAGATATACGTTTAACGATTTCAACAACTCTAAGATTTCAAAACTCGCCTCACTGTTGTTAAATAACATTTCTATGACCTCTAAATGGGCTACTCACAGATCTAAGTTTGAGTTTCTGCATAGTCCCTTGTCTTAAAATGTAGAAGACAGCTGTAAAGGAAAAACATGAGGACTGGTTCCCCATCCTTTTAGCAATAAACCTATAATTTTCTTTGCTTTTTTCCCCTCTTTTCATTTTTTAATTATTTTTTATTTCTTAAAGATTTTTATTAAAATATAGCTAACATAAAATACTAAATTAGTTTCAGGTGTATGCCAGAGATATTCAATAACCTTATAATTTTCAAAAACTCTTTCCTCAAACTATGATCTGACATTCATAAAAATAGAAACATGAGTATCATGGGTAACCAAAAACTGAAGGAATATTGCAAATGAGCTGAAATGCTGTAACTGAGATTACTAATTTATATTTACCAAAATTTTAACTTTTGTTAAATGGACCACAGGAAACGTAGTTCGAATGCTTTAAAAAATATTTTTCAGATAAAAATAAAAGCATTTTCCCACTTGTTTTCTTTTAAAGAAATAAAAGACGTGCATGATTAGCATTACAGTACATCGGTTAGTGTCTCTGTTTTCTTCATAATATATCATATGTCAAAACTTCTCTCTTTAGAATAACAAAAATGACCTTTTGGTGCCATAAGCTCTGGCTGACCTTTTAGTAGCCATAACAGTGGCAGAGAAACAATAAAGATACATCAAGCAAGAGTTACTTCTTGCCATTGGGGTACTCAGGGCATGAACCAGAGTACTCTATGGGATTTGTGCTCCTAAATTTGTAAGTAAAAATTAACAAAAGGACTTTCTATTATGAGAATCAACTTCATGACCTTGAAGTGGTATTTAAGTATTTCAGCTAACATAAAGCTTACAGCAGTCTGCACTTTAGAGAAAGTGCCATTTTCAGAATATACTTTCGTGAGTGATATAAATACCAACATTTTGAAAGCTACATATATAGCTTAAAGTAAATTTATTAATGGAAAATATAGTTTAAACACAAGAGTAGTGTGGCTTAATTTAGAACGATTTAATAGAGAATAATAGTTTTTTATTTGACTTCTTCCCATTAATTAAAATGTTAACATCAGCTTGTCACAGAGAAACGATTTCTTTTCAAAGGACTTGGAACCACACACTGACTGATGTTTGAAATCCTGTATCTATATGATTTATCTGTAGGGCACCATTTGAACATTTATTATCTTGGCTGTCCAGAGTTTCTAATTTTGTTTATGTTTTTCATGAAGTGTGGAATCACAATTATGAATTTATATAAACCCAAGCTCACTAGTTAAATAAGATGAAAGACCTGAATTACTTCAGTACATTCCAGTGTGTGCAAATTGGGATTCTGGTTACAATGAAGCTCCCCTTCCAGTTAAGTTGTTTTTTGGGGGAAGGGGAGGATGATTTCATCAAAGGGAACTGGGTCTATGTAAGGGAATTTGGTCTGCCAAAGAGCAGTGCGTTCAGCCCTTCAGGTTTCAGTAGTTACTCATTGCATAATGTTATTTGTTCATTGATAAACATCTGTGATCATTTTTCTCTTGGATATTTTTCCTGTCATCTTTTAATGTTTTTTCTTAATTATCAGTTTTTAAAAAACACATAACCAACCTCAAAGGCTACAGCAAAATAATTTGGAATCTCTTAAAATAATGGAATAATCGTTCAGTTCTCTCTTAGCTTTTAAAGCAATGTGTTCTTTCACAGATATGTTCCTCATATAATTAAATTTTAGATTTAAGTTTATAGTAACTTTCATTAGAGGACTCCTCATAAATGACTCGGCTTCATTCATTGATTCAACGGGCATTCTGTTAAATATCTACTGTGTGCTGGGCTCTCTTCTAAGCTTTTGGAAACAAAATAGAATAAAACAAACACAACGCTCAGAACGAACAAATCCGACTGAATCGTGCTGCATCTCTAGTTCCTCTCCAGTTCAACTACATCATGCTAAAACGATTGGCGGACTTCACAAAAACTTTTCTTTAAAGCACATCATCTGCAGAAAGGGATGGGAGAGGAAATGAGAAAGCAGATAAGCAATATATTCAGTGGTTTTTAAGAAAAACGATTTTAAGGAAGTCACCAGTCTTCCCTTCAGGACTGCCTCTTCTTGCTGGCACCCCAAATAGAAACCCCCTGCTTCTCTTGTTCCTTTCAAGACTCCAGTGAAGGCACCACTTCTTCCAAACAGCCGTCCTCCTCTCCAGTCCATAGTCACATGAGGAAACGTCCAAAGATTTATTGTTATTACCACTCATTTGATATTAATAAATATTAACATGAATCATCTATCTTCATTTAGTGTTTGCCCTTAATACGGTCGGTATTTAAATACTACAAAGAAGGATCCATATCTTTTGGGGTTTTGTTTCCCCAGTGAGGTGCCCTAATTAAATGGGACACTCCAGAAGTAATTGTGACAATAATTTTTCCTTATATATAGCCAAATACAGCACCTCATTTATTGCTGGTTAATAACAAGTATTATTTTATCCTAATTAGTAACACACATTGTTAAAAGAGAGAGTGAAATAAGTAAATATCAAAATCTCAGTAACCCTTAAGTGACCAAAATAATGATAGCTTCTGCTTGTAGTGGTTTTTAAAACTATGACATAAGAGTAAAGTAATGAATTTTTGGATAGGGAGAAATTTTAAGTGGCACCCAAATTAGAAAATGTTTTCTTCCTACAAAATTTAGAAAGGCTTAAGGAATCATGTTATATAATAGTTGCAAGTCTCCAGGTTTATGTCTTTCTAATCTGTTTTTCAAATGTCAGCCTTTTAAAGCAGAAATATGAGCCATCCTTTCCTTAAAAATCATTTGGTGACTTCCTTTGCACTCAAACAATATCATATACAAGGCTTCTCATGATTGTCTCCTGACCAACTTATAGACTTTATATTAGTATTTTTTTTTCTCATAGTCTCCATAATATTCGACAGGCAAGTTGAATTACTGGTTTCCTATAAGATCACCCCTGTCATCCTCTGGGCCTTTGTAAGCAATCCTTTTGGAATAACCATTCTCTTTCTCTTTTTACAGGTAAATCATTTCTTATTTCTCTTCTGTGAAGCCTTCTCTTCCCTGCTACCAGTGCTCCACTAATTGCCCAAAAGCACCCTACGCACAGCCATGCCCAGTGCTACTCAGTTGCTTAACTCCAGGGCCACTGTTCACAATTTAGTCCACTGGAATTGCACTGTGGGAAGCCACTCACCTAGAATAAAGTGTGAATCTATACAACTCTAAGGCCCTGTTCTGTGTCACAGTTTTAACTTATTGCATACTTTCTATCTTTTTTCCTAGTTTTTACTCTCCCTTTCCTGAGACCAGTGTTTCTAGAAGTATTGTCTTAGTATGATGGGCACCCGAGCCATATAGGTATACTTATAAAAACTGAAGGCTGTGTAAATTGGCTCTACATAGTCAGACTTGCTAGTCACGGGGTCTGGGCATTTGTGTGTGTGTGTTTTTTTAAACAAGTTACTAATGGTTTGATAACCATTATAGTTGACTTGAAACAGCTTGAGGGCACCAAATGTGTCCTAATCACTTTTGTATATTCAACACATATCCTGGAATGAAGCAGCATTTAATATTTTTAAGTGAATATATGTTCCTAAATATGGAAATAACCTTATATCCTGCAACATTGCTTTATTCACTCATTAATTACAGGAGGTTTTTGTCAAGTCTTTGGGATTTTCTATACTTGATCGTGACATCTGCAAACAAATTCTTATTTCTCTTTTCCCAGTCTGTATAATTTCCTTTTTTTTATTGTCATGTTGCATTAGCTTGGACTTCCAGTGTGATATTGAATAGAAGTAGTGAGAGAGGATATCCTTGCCTTGTTCTCAATCTTAGGGGCAAAGTATCTAGTTTCTTATTATTAAGTATGTTAACTGTAGGATTTTTGTAGATGTTCTTTACCAAGTTAAAGAATTTTCCCTACTAGTCCTAGTTTGCTGAGTGTTTTTAAATCCTGAATGAGTGCTGGATTATGTCAAATGCTTTTTAGCATCCATTAATATGATTATATGATTTTCATCCTTAGAATGCTGATGGGGAGGATTCATTAACTCATTTCAAATGTTGTATCAGTCTTGCATATCTGGAATATATCCCCCTTGGTTATAGTGTATAATTACTTTTACACATTGTTGAATTCAATTTGCTAATTATTTGTTGAGGATTGTTGCACCCATATCCATAAGATATATAGATCTGTAGTTTTTCTTTCTTTTAATGTCCTTTGGTTTTGGTGTTAGGGTAATGTTGGTCTTGTAGAATGGGTTAGGAAGTGTTCTAACCCTATTTTCTGGAACAGATTGTAGAGAATTGGTATGATTATTCATTTTTTTAAATGTTTGCAACATTATGGATAGTTGGGAAAAATTGGAATATCCTAATATATGTTTTATTCAAACTATAAAGTTTTATGCAACCATTAAAAATGATGTGATCAAGATGTCAAAAGTTAAGTGACAAGTCGAGATAAAATTAGATGCACAGTGTAATTCAAGTTTTATAAAATAAAATACATTTATATGTCTGCATATATTTCTCAATATAGTTTAAATGTAGATTAAAAAGTACATGTTTTTAACTTTGATTCTTAAATCTATGGTATAGACTGTGAAATGAAGCTTCAGTAAAAAACTTACTTATTTGAATAATAATAGTAATAAAAATATTTTCTGATTAATCAATACCTGTCATCCAATTCTCACTCAGCTTATCATCATATTCAATGGTTTTGTCAATGCTGATGTTCAAGCAAATGAACATAATGAAAGCAGCGACTTCTCAGTGTGCCCTATGAAAATCCATTTTAAGATGAGGATTTCAGCAATGTACTGCATAGTAAAGCAAGGGAATTTATAGCACACTCTTGGAGCTAAACTTAATTATATAATGAGGTAATTTTTATAGAGTTCTGTGAACTCCATTTATAATTAAAAAATGCATTTATAAATGCCCCTTTAGTGACCAACTACAAGATAGAAGAAATAAGGCAAAATTCATTTTAGGGAAACAGAATAGAGTTGAAAATTTATGAGAAATTCTGAATGAAGTTCATAATTTTTTACCCATTACTCATAATGATTACACAAAAACCAGAACAGGAAGAAACTGGACTTATTAAAAGAAGCATTAAACAAAGCACTAAACAATCTATTAATAGGCTTGCAAACTACTGTATCTAGAAGCCGTGTTCCCCTGTGGACTTGCCAGGAAAACACATAAAAGACTGAGAAATGTTGATAATATGAACTTAAGAAATAAAATATCCCACCTGGAGCTGTTTTCTCAAGTTATTTAGACTTTGTTACTCTGCTTAAAAGCAATTCACATAATCTTAATAGGCCCAAAAAAGCATTTTAGGTTACACAGCACATGGTAACTACATTGGAGCAGAGGCTAAAATATTTTCAAGCAATTAATTTTCCCAACTTCCTATTTTTGTTTTTTTTTTGGTAACAAAACTTCTAATTTTATACTTTTTCAGAAGTTCAATAGCACTTAGGGTTTGTATCAAATACTATTTAGAATTTTATTATAATTTGTTATATACTGTTCTCTTTAATTAAAGCAAGATGTGTTTCTTATTTGAAATGAAGTTCCTCCAAGGAAGGAACTGTGTGTTTCATTTATTATATATATTTTCACCAGGACCCAGGACTGTGCTGGGCAGTGCTTAATAAACATATGACCTAATTTTGCTGGTGTTAGTTTCTTATCTAAAAACCTCATTTAATTGAATTCAGATTCAGAATTTTCCTCAGTAAATACGCATTTACGCTATATCATCCTATCATATCTTTTATATGCTCATTCACCCATCCATCTATTCGACAATCTATATCCAAACTGGCTTTTTTCTCTTTGGTCCAGGGCTTCGAAAATTTTTTCTTTGGAGGCACAGAAAGTAAATATTTTAGGCTTCGAGGGCCATAATGTTTCTGTTGCAATTACTCAACTCTGCCATTGTAGCGTGAAAGCAGCCAAGACAATACATAAACGAATGAGTGTGGCTGGGTTCCAATAAAACTTTATTTATGAAAACCAGGCTCGGGCGGGGGATGGATTTGGCCATTGGATGCAGTTTACAGATTGCTGCTAGTCTACCTTCTCCTCACTTACAAATTCTCCATGTTTATATTCCAATCACCAAGAGATAGAATCTTCTAGAGATCATAGCACCCCATTACTGATAAATCTTCAGGGATATTAATGATATTCTCAGTTTAGTTTTAAAAAACTCATGTATGTTTTCTAACATTCCCTAAACATCTGCCACTACAAGTAAACTTGTTGGTTCCCCAGAGTCCAGAAGACACCTTAGCCTCTCAGCACATTATATTTATACATCCCATTCTATTGTAAGTAAATTGCCCCTTTTATTTTCGGAAGAACTACTTCCCCTAACAAACTTTAAAAAAATACTCTTTCTCTGACCACCTTAGTAGGGAGCTGCTTAGCCGTGATAGTTTTTTATATGCATTATTTAACCATCTATCATTGTCTCTATATTTACATCTCATCTTTTATTAATCATAATCATTATTTACATCTTTTTAATATATAATTTATTAAGGAAAACAACTGCTTCACATTTATGAATTTTCCCCACTGTATCCACCTAGTAATCAACAAATACTACACAGCAACCTTCTCATCCAATATGTAGAGCTAGACCTAGATTTGAGATAGGATGTGACTCGGATAACCTGCTTTTTTACATGGAGAAGGTGGCCAGGAATGATCCCTTCATTGGTGGGATGCTTTCTCTGATAATGTGAACATGGATCACCTTCCTGTTTGGATGAAAGGTGAGCTGGCTTACACAAGCACATGTAATGGATATACTTGAGATCCAGGAAGGGGTTAAGTCAATTGAAATGGTTATACTGAATGTGAAGGGGAAACCAGAGGCAGAAATTAGCACTACTCAAAGTTCATTTATGGCTATATAATAGGTCTAAGTATCAGTAGGAAAATCTCCCAACAGAAGAAAAAAATATGGGCCTTGAAAAAATGTCCAGGTAGAGAGGGAAGAGCAGCAGCAGAAGAGGCCACCTGGAAGAGGCCCTGGGCTTGGCTTCATTGAAGAGCACATCATGGGGGTAGAACCTGGTCAGCCTTTTCATTTCCACGAATCATTTCCTTTGTGACCTTAGTGTCTAAATGAAAATTTGACATTCTGTTTACTAGGATGTCACCTAGAAGATGTATAATTTTTCAGATTTGGTTTTAGCAGTAGTGATACGTTGCTAAGAAACACTCTAAGCACTTAATTGACAAATGAGTCTGCACAACGTATACATTTAACATTTTGACTTTCCTAACAGGTGCATAGAAACTTGTCTTGCAATATGGGAGATAATTTGTTATAGGGGTTGAATGACCTAATCTTTTTTGAGCCATTACTTGCTACATAATCATGTATTTCCTTATATTTTTAATTGATTGTGAATTACTATTGCTCTTTTGTTATTAATAAAGCTTTCCAACAAACACAAATAGTAGACACACTTTACTGTTGGACTTGGTGGCTGTTACTCTGTGTTTTCTCATTTAAGTTTCTCAAGATGACAGTATAGACCACAACTGATGGCTGGTAAAAACCTTTTTTCCCTCAGAGATAATAAAATTTCTGTGAAACAAATATACGATTTTGGATAAAATGAATACTTTTGATAGCTTTTTACATTCATTCAAATTCTCATAAAGACTATTAGGCTATTGTATATATGTAAATCAAAGTTTAACAATAACCATCACAAATATTACTCAATTTTTAATAATATTGACCTAGTTACCAAGTGTTTATCAAAACAGCCAATCTTTATAAGCTTGTAAAGTATAAATAAAAATAACAGTTAATGTACAGGTAAAAATGTATTTATAGCTGTTTTTCACTAGATAACATATTTTTTCCTTGAAATGGGAATAAAGTAAATTTTGATGTTATGAGCTACTTATTTTTCTGTACTTTTACTTTTAATGTGAATATTATGAATGTAGAAGAAATAAAGGTTTGTTGCGAAATGCCTATAGTGTCAGCAAGGATTAGAATAGCAAAATTTGAAGACATTTTAAGTTTCTTATAAATATCAGTTTATACTGACTCAATCTCTAACTTGTGTATAAAATTGTAGCTGGAAATAAGATCTTTGGAAAAATTTGAAGTGATATTTAATTTTATGTGTCATCTTGACAGGGCCATGGTGTTCCTGGATATTTGGTTAAACATGCTGGGTGTGCCCATAAATTGCTAGACTTAGTAAAGCATATTATTCTCCCCAATGTGAGTGCATCTCATACAGTTCATTGAAGGACTGAGTAGAACAAAAAAGTTGACAAAAAGAGAATATGCTCTGTCTCTGCTTGACTGTCTTTGAGCTGGGACATGGGTCTTCTCCTGCTTTTGGATTTAGATGTGAACTAGAACTTGTACCATCAGCTCTCCTGTTTCTCAGAATTTTGGACTCACACTGGAACTGTTGGCTCTCCTGGACCTTTAGCTTGCTGACTCTAGATGTTGGACCTTCTAGTGAAGTCCCAATTTTAGTAATGACTCAATAGCGTTTACTGGATTTACACATGCATATGAAAAGATATAGAGATTAAGTTTACCTTAATCTGTATTACTGTCTCCCAATTCTCTCTGTATATTTCTAAAAGTAAAATCTGTATTCAAAGGAAAAACAGAAGTAGAAAATGCACAGTAATGATTCCCTAACAGACAAGTATTCATTCTTTCTGATAAATCAAATTAAAATAACTAATAAACTCTGAATGATTATTAAATTAGAAGATACCTGTTTTTGAACTGATAACTATGCTAAAAAATTGGATGTGTGTATATTGTCCTTTCCCAATCACAAGCCTATTTTAATGTGTGTACCTCTTTTTGTAGTAGATAAAATTTCTTTATATAAATTATGATCCCAAATGTCTCATAAGAAACATCAAAATAATGGCTCAAATAAGTAGGCAAATAAATGACTTTAGGACATGAATAATGTCCTAAACAAAAGATATATGGAAGAATGAAAGAAAGTAATGAGGTGGGAGAAACAAGGGTAGATGAAACAGACCAATTCTGAGTGGCTTTGGACAGGTGGGAGGAAAAGCTTACAAATGTTTGGCATGGTTGGGGCCAATGGGATAAGAAATTTAGCAGGAGTGTCAGGTATCTTCACAAAGGGTAGAATTGACTGAGATTTTTAGCAGAAACCATACCAGAAAAATATTTTCTAGCTGTCCTGTTTTGAAACAATTTGGATCTAAGAAGTCCAGATCAAAATTAATAGTTGTTACACATAACACTAAATAATCTATCTTTCTGTTTAGAGCGCAGAGGCTAATTTTGTTCTGAATTACATGCAAGGAGCCAAGTACCAGGCTGATAGAAGGAGTCAAATAAATAATTATTTGCCTAAGCTTTTAAATTTCTAATAAAGGAGAAAAGCATATTATTCATTGAAAATACTGAGCTCTTTCAAAGTACAGGATAGAGAAGATCCTGAGTAAAAGTAAACAAAATGCTACAGTTGCTCAGAAAAGATAGTGATAACAGGTAGCTGAATAGAAATCTTTGAAAAGTTTTGTAGAAGAAAGAATATTGGTCTGGTTTACTAATACATAGAATGTTAAGAGTTGAAGAGGACTTCAGTAGAGAGAATGACCTGAAGGTGGGAAAGTGTAACCCAGGATGTGGAAACATGTGGTCCAATTTGGTGAAAATAGTAGGGACCTGGTGTTACAGAGGGGAAAAGTGAGTGATAAAGCTAGAAAGAAAAGCTGTGGTAGAAAGTAGAGGACTCTTGTACCAACCAGAGTAATGAAGTTAGATTTAATTCTCAGAAATCTAGTTCACTGAATGCTGCTCAGCAAACAAATGATATGATTGCATTTGTGCTGTCTTATAGGATACAATAAAGAAGCCATGACAGCTGTAAGAACTAGATATGAGGTAGAAGCATTGAGAATGTATCTGAAAGAAAGTAAATATAGTTAAAGGATATCATAAAGAATTAATTCATAGTAGTTGGTGACTGCATGGATCGAATACTGACTAGTATGTTGGGGAAGAGTTGGAAGACAAAGTTGATAAATTAGATTTTGATAGTTAAGAAGCTTGTGCTACTGATAAAAATGGGAATCTCAGGAGGTTCTATTGGAAAAGAAGCTCAATTTGAACATGATTAACTTGAAAACTGAAAATATATTCTTTGTGTCTAATACTATCCTCACTTCAATACATATTTGAGGAATGAGTTAACGAATAAGTGGAGTCATCAAAACATCTAAAAGACTTCCCGGACTAGAGATAAAAATCTGGGAATTATCTCTAGAAGTTGATAAGCAAAATTATAGGAGTAAGAAACTTCTGGGTAGCCTGGAGTAGTTTGCTTTAAATGGATAATACCACAGAGAATAACTAGAAACACAGGATAAAATACAAAGTAATAAATTTAAAGTTGTAAGAGAGCAGCTAACGCAACAAGCATTGAGAGGAGACCTTAGACATGAGCTGACCATTTACAACTGCTTTTCCCCTGGCTGTATTTGCTCACCTGAGCATAGGCAAGACATTAAGAATTCAGGCTTTATTTAGACAGTGGGACACTTTGAGAGAGATAGTGAAGCCTGCTGGGAACATAAAAACAGTTTTAATCACTCTTGTGAGGATGAGATGACAAAAAAGTATGAAAATTTGAAAGTCTTAAGTATCTGGCTGGTTTTTTTCCTCAAGAAGTTTATTGAATTCTGAAACTTATAAAGCAAGAGACTAAACAGAAATCCCCAAATCTCAGAAAAGCAGAGCAGAGTTTTTCATAGGCTTTCAGTGCTGAGAAGACAGAGATTCTCATTCAGGACCTACCAGGGGCTGGGCCTTGATGGACACCCTGGGTACAAGAATGAATCAGATGTCAACTGAGCCCTGAAAAAACTGCAATCTGGTCTTCACCTAGCTTCGTTCCTGGTTGGATTAAAACCAGTTGTTCCTCTCCCTGCCTTTTTTCTGCCTAAAAGAGAAAAGGGGAGCCCTCTCTGAAGGACAGTGTCTTCATCTGAGAGCTAGAGGTCACAATAAGGCTTAGAGCTGACTTCCTAAATGAAATAATTAAAACCAGAAGATATGGAATGATACTTTTTAATATTCTGAAAATAGATAACTGCTATCCTAAAATTTATAAACAATGAAAATGTGTTCCTAAAATGAAAGAAAATAAGGACATTGTCACACAAAACCTAACAGAATTCATTGCCAGCAATGTTATGGTATCTAGTGAGAGTTCCTCAAGTGGGAGTAAAATGATCCTAAGTGGAAGCAAAGAAATGAAACTAGAAATGCAGAGTCAGGAAAAGGATAAATATTTGGAAGATTATAAATTGATTTTGACTACAAAACATTATTAACAATGGTTTGGAAGTTGCCAAACCTATGTAGAATTGAACTTCATGACAACAACAGCAGAAATGGCAGGAGGAAAAGGCTAAGAAAATGTACAAGTAATAGTTTACATTTGAATATAGTAAGTCAAAAGTCCTAGTTGTACCCTCTACGATAACTACTTAAAAGAATAGCAAAAGAATGTATAGATCATAAATTAACAGAGGGAAACACTATAATAAATATATTTAATTAATCCAGAAACAATGCAAATAAAGGAGATAAAAGAGACCATAAAGCAGGTGGGCCAGATAGAAAATAAATGTTGGGTTGTCTGAAAAGATACGACGTATTTTTTCTGTTTTTCGTTGCAAAAATGCATCATGACTTTTCTGACAACCCAATAGTACAATGGCAGCTATGAATTCAAATATGTAGAAAATAATTTTAAGGCAAAATTACTAAATATTACAATGAAAAGTATATGAGTTTCAGATTGGATTAAAACAACAACCACTATATGCTGCTTACAAGAGTCTTACAACATAAGGATACTGAAAATTGAAAGAAAAAGGATGGAAAGAGATACACTAGGTAAACACTAATTAAAACGAAGTTGGTATAGCTATATTTGATTTTAGAAATGCTACATTATTAAATATAAAGAGGAACATTTCTCTGTGAACTAAATGTCAATACACCAACAAGACATTTTATATTGATATGTACCCAGAGAATGGGAAACATCACTCATTTGAGAATTTTGGAAGAATAAAGGAAGAAAGAGAGAGATGTATGCTATTTTTAATTTGCCTAATGAGACTGAGAACTAGGTATCATTCCTATTTTACAGATAAGGAACTGGCAGTAAACAGATATTAACTGGGTTGTCCAAAATTACTAATTCATCCAAAGTAGAAGGTGAGCCAAGGTTCAAATCTAAGTTTTATTGTTCTTTTTGTTTGTTTGTTTTCCCTCTAAAGTCCGTAAGTGGGAGAAACAGGACCACAGTCAGGGAAGGAACAAGGATAAATGGAGATTTTTTTTTCGAAGGCAGGGAAATAGCTTGTTACTGAGCCAGTAGAGAGAAAGATATGAAAATTGCTGAGTGGACAGAGGGAAAACAAGTAATTATGGGAGCAGTGTTCCTATGGAGTTAGGAAAGAGTAAGTTCTTATAAAACAAAGTTAAGGTCAGTCTTTATTGCTGTAAGTCATTGTTCACGAACTCAAATACAGAAACGAGGAGACTACAGTAAATATCTGAAGCACGGTGGGTGGCAGCATGAGCTGCTATAACAAATGATCACAAACCAAGGAATTAAAACAGCAATAACTTATTCTCTCAGTTCTGGATGCTGGAAGTTTGAAATCAAGGTGCTGGCAGGTCAAGCTTCTTCTGAAGGCTCTAGGGAAGAAATCTTCCTTGCCTCTTAGGTTCTGGTAGATGCCTGCTCTCCTAGGTGTTTCCTTGCTCTCAGCTGCATCACCCCAGACGCCACCTCATGGTCACATGACCTTCTTCTCTCTGTGTGTGTGTTTGCGTCTTCAGGTCTCTCCTTTCAAGGACTCAAGTGATTGGGTTTAGAGCCCATACTAATTCACTATGACCTCATCTTAACTTGATTGCATCTGCAAATACCCTATTTCCAACCAAGGTCACATTCACATGTCCTGGTGGGTGAATGTGAACATATCTTTTTGGGGGACACAATTCAGCCTCATACAGTGGGGAGGTGGAACACCAGTGGGCAGAGATTTATCTAAAGGGGTTAGCTAAGACTCAGCTCAGCAGACTGTCGTGAACTGGGCTTGCTGGCCAGCATGGCCACATGTGAACTGTGGGCTGCCAGTTTGCATATTTTGCTTTCAGGAAAGGATTAGCTTCCAGGAGGGTGGTTTTTACTGGAGATTAATAGAGAGGGTCAGTTGTGAGCACAGAGCATCTAGTTTTACATGGCGTTAGAAAACAGTAAATACTTCCTACTGTAGAAGAAATGTTCTGGAAAATGTCAAGACTGTCAGAAATACTACCATGATTTTGGAGAGTCTCAAAGAGCTCTATCATAAACATTTGGGGACATTATTAAAAATTATATCTAAAAGATGTAGTGAGCATAGACTCATATAAAATGCAGCACTATGATTAAGTTTTCTTAGCAAGTTTCCACTTACATGTGCTTCAATCTACTGTTATTGGATTTATTTCCTTCCCTATGCACACCTTTGTGAACTTGACAAGGTGGACTCAATGCAATCAATCTTGTCTGAACAATCTCCAAAGCATGGGTTGGGACTGCAGCCTGTTTAGATTTAGAATCACCAGGGTGGCATCTAAAATGTGTCCCGTGATAAAAACTGAATTTCAGTAGCTCCCAGTAGGGAAATGATCCAGCCTGAGGGGTTCTTCCTTACCTGTAACTCTAAGAGGTTATTCAGTTGTGAGAATGTGTTTCCCACTGGTAGCAAGAGACAGGGCATGAACTCTAGAGAGATTGCCAAGGAAATCACAGTTCATGTCAGAGGCTCACAATGTCACCAGGAATTAAATGAGCAATATCCAACTCAACTGCCTCTACACTTTTTTCCCCCCCAAAATATACAAGAGAAAAGAACACTTCCAAATCATTTTTTGAAGCCAGTATTATCCTGGCACTGTGACTGTAATGGGGTAGCATGAGGGATATCTTAAAAAAGAAGCCTGTGCATGTGATGAAATGGCATAGAACTATACAGACAAGTTGTTCCAATGTCAGTTTTCTCCTCTTGATATTGTACTATAGCTATATAAGATTTAACCCTCAGGGGACACTGAGTGAAGTGCACGTGGGATCTCTTATGGTGTTCTTTGCACTTCCAGTAGATGTAATTATTTCAAAATAATAATAATAAAAAGAAAACAGTTACAGAATTTAATGCACTCTTTCATTTAAAGCTCGGTGCACTGTAATATGATTGGGATGCTAGAACGTCCCAGGGTTGCATACCTTTGGGTGTTGTAAAATATAATGACAAGTCTAGGAAATAGGATCAAAGTGATTTATGCAAAAGCGTCTAACACAGTACCTAACCTACGGTAGGTGAATACTGAGGTACTAAGTATTTGTAACAGTCTAGAACACAAAGGATATAAAAAATGACTCTGGGAATTTATAAAATAGAAATTGATGGGCAAGTTTTCTCTGGAAAATTTATGATGGACTTGGTTTTCCTTGTTAATCTTTGAGATTAATCTGCACTTATCAGAGTATTATCCAATTGAACTGTCACCCTCCCTTGACTCCTGGATACTCC
This sequence comes from Hipposideros armiger, assembly GCF_001890085.2. Classification (NCBI taxonomy): domain Eukaryota; kingdom Metazoa; phylum Chordata; class Mammalia; order Chiroptera; family Hipposideridae; genus Hipposideros; species Hipposideros armiger. The sequence continues at coordinate 1,115,327 of NW_017731410.1, forward strand.
TCAAACTAATCTTCCTCATTGCCTAGACCTTCTTAAGCGACAGACAAAAAAAAAAAAATGCCAGCATTTGTTATCTGTTATAGATATTATTTACCTTAAAGAATATTATTTCATTATTTCATTTAAACTCAAAACAACTCTAAGATGTACAAATTATAATTACATATATATAGAAATCTTCCGTGAAGCAATGTAAGGAATTGATAAACTTATGTGGCTAATGAGTGATGTTTTTTGCATGCAAAGGAAAATATTATGTCAACGATCTAGAGAAAGAATAATAGTATGTATAATAGTCCTTAAACAAAGATACGATGCTTAACTCTAGAGTTGGTTAATTTTCAGTACGTTCTGATACATCCATAAGTTCTTAGGGACCGAACACGCAAGTGTACAGCCACAATTTAAAGAAAAACCTGACATTTTATTACTATAACATATTAATGGTATAACATCTTAATGTGTTTCTGACATAAAATATTATGATGTCATCCATCCTTTCATGCTCAGAAATTTTAAGAGTGTTATATGCAATTTGGTCAGAACATTTTAAACCGATGTTGGACTGGCAATCCATAAGAATACAAAAATGTTAAAAGATATAAAAACACCATCTATGTGAAGGAAAAAAAGGAGTTTGAGCTTGGTAGTTCATAGAGGAGTAAATCTGGGTAGATTCTCAACTGTATTTATCAAGAAGACCAGTAATAACAACTTCACCAGAGGGGCAAGGGCATAAGAGCTTTTAGAATCAACTTTTGTACCACAACCTTTGGAGATCTCAGTGACTAAGGAGTGTGGCATTTGGCCTCCCTTGAGGCCAAGCACTGTCATCAGATAATTTCTTGAATTTTGCTTCAGAATTATGACTTTTTAAAAAATGGACTGAACTGAGGCTTCAGGATATATGCACCATTATCTTAATTAAAATAGGAAATCCAAGTGTGTCTGTCTCTAGCAATTGCCATGTTTGACTTCATCTCGTTCATAATCTTAATTCTCTTTTTAATTAAAGAATTGTCTCAGTGATCAGTTTTAAGATCATTGAAGCATGATATTAGTCAGGGGGCTTATCTTGAACTTGTTAGAAGTCAGAGTCCAAAGATAGGTAAGACAATGTAGCACTTTTTTTTTTAAGGTTTCCATGTATAATTTTGTTGTTTAATCTTAGGATACTTAATGTGTACATAATTTTTCCACCCGTTTCCAGAGCTACTGATAGCTGCACAATTGACTAAAAAGAAGACCCACGCAAAAGAGATTGCTTTACATGTTTGTGGAGGAAGTGTTTTACCCTCTCACTGAAGATTCCAGTTAAGTTGGTGTTTAGACCATTAGTTTTGTCCATTTTTTAAGAGTTTTTTTTAATAGTAAATATAAGCTTAGCATGTAAGGAAATTTTGTTTTTCTGGTTGTTAAAAGCATGATCAAGTACAAATTACTAAATACACCTTAAAACCAGATTCTTGACAGTGCTACTCCTACAAATAAAAACCCTATAGTGAGAAATAGGTGAAATGAATTATTTTATTCAGTATTATAGAGTCTAAAACTCCAAAAGACTTTGTAAGGTTTCATTTAGGAAACAAAGCGGTTGGTATTAGAATACAGGCAAAGGACTGTAGGGTGTTGGAAAGAGCACAGATGGAAAGTCAAGAACACTAGTATCAAATCTCAGATTTGCTTGTATTAATGGGCAAGTCACTTAATCTCTCTGTGTCTTATTTTCCCCATTTATAGACTGGAAATAATATCCATTTATGATAAAATATATTGTGAACTCTGACTGAAGAATGAATCTTGCTTTTATTGGGTAAGAGGGAGGTTTTAAAGCTTGTACTTGTGTGATCTTTTTTCCCACATTAAAATGTGAATAGTTTTCTTACAACAACAACAACAACAAAAACAAAGTAGGAAGTCTTCCTGGATGTGGCATGAAATATGATTCATCAGCATTGGTTACTGTTAAGAAACCAATCGCTGAACATTTCCCAAGGCTGAGGCTGCTTAATAGATAAGCTGAAACCTGCGAGCCCTCATGTGGACCAGTATTTACACACAGATGCACCCACCTCTCAAAGTAATTATTTTCTAACAAAGTACTGTTTATATATTTCATGCAAATTGGTTTGGAGTGTTGCTTAGACAATCTTATTATATTTAGGAATAAAAACTTCCATCAAGAAATTGTACAAAAGAAAATGGACTCACCAGCTGGGTAAATCTATCATATGTGGAGGTGGGGGGTGGGGGCAAGCACTTTTAATTAGCTGAGTGAATGCAGTTTGCTGAACACAGAAAGCACAGCCTCACTCATATTAAAATGTGCCTAATTTTCTGTGAAAAAGTCCCATCTGAACAGGCCTGACCACAGTCAATCATACTAAAAGCCACTGGTGCTTAATTTGATTTACCAATATAAAATGCAAATTAGGTTATTAAGTGGAGTGGCAGACCGAGTAGGGCTCCTTTCAAACCATCAAGTTAAATGCAAGCAGACAGCAAACTGGCTGTGCAAAGAAAATTTTAGCATATTCGTTTGATTAGTGCTACAAAAATTTAATTAGGTTGGCTAATTACTTGACAAATTGCTCTACACAAGAGAAAAGGCAGAGGTGTTTTTTGCCTTTTTCATTGCAAATATCCTGGGTATATTTGAGCCCAAATGCTATCTGCCAATTTGCAAAAGCATTATTAAATGAATAGAAGATGGTCCCCAACAATAGCAAATTGTATAATGCATATAATTCAACAAGACCCACACAACTGTACCCGTGTGTCCATAGTCTCTCATGACTGAAAATATTTAACACAATATTTCCATGTAACTACTGTCAAAACAGATTATTACAAAGCAGTCAGTTGTTCTTAAGAAAGAAAATATTGTGCACAATATAGAAAACAGGCATTTGTGAAATTCTTGCCTCCCAGAGGTGTTTGTTAACTATTAAATGAGGTAATGGTGACATGCTGAGGTTTATCATCAAAGATTGTACTCATCAGCCAAAACACGGCTGATTGAGGCCAGGGCTAAGTTGATGTGAGAAAATTGTTTGCTTGTGATACATTTAAAGTGGAAAACTATTAAATAATTCCCAGTTAGGATCTACAGACACTTTATAAAACAAATTCTACTTTTTGTTCGAATGCTATCTATTAGTCTTTGTTCTTTTCTCTACCTTTCCCTAATCACTACATAAGAGAGAGCAGACTTCAAACACTCATCTTTGGGAAAAGATTGCAAGTTGTGTCACCACAAAATGCAAGAAAAATTTCAGCCCATGTCGGTGTGTTATTTTTTTTTTGAGGTAAAACAGCTTTATTTTTTTTTAATTTTTATTTTTTTCCAGTTTTTTTTTATTGTTAGTTTCAGGTGTACAGAACAATGCAATAG
>NW_017731410.1:1119341-1125568 GCF_001890085.2 Hipposideros armiger
GTAAATGTACCAAAGTTTCTTAATCCAGTCATCTACCGATGGGCATTTTTGTTGTTTCCAAGTCTTAGCTATTGTGTGTTGGTGTGTTATTGAGAGGTTTAGAATAGCACTAAGTAAAGGAAAGTTCCTTCTCTATTCAAAAGAAAATTCTATTTTTCTAGAGAAATTATAAGTTTATATTCGTATTAAACAGAACAAGAAAGGGGACTTCATATAATCACAGTATTATTGGGATATTCCCAATTTTTTCAGATACTTTATTTTTATTGATTTTCTACCGAACTAGTGAGCCTGTTCTAACTCAAGCACCATAATTTTACACATAGATAACTACTTTGACCATTCAAATGGAAAAAATAAGTATCATATTTTATAAACACAAAGCTTAGCAGTTAGTAATTTGATGCTGTATTTAATTTGTTCTAAAGTAGCATCTTAGGGAACTACAAACTATTAGAAATACTTGTAAACAATCATTTATGCAGGCTGTGCCTTATGTTTTGCAATTAGCATTTTCTGACAAGTTCGGAACACAAATATAATTTACTGCATAAGGCTGATGGGGTAGACTTATTTTATGTAACACCCTTATTGTTATTGGCATTTTATTCTAATTTACCACTTTTACTCTTTTAAGGTTTGCAACCATCACCAAAGGAAGTACAGCATAGATTTTCTGTAGCATTGGACTATGTAGATAATTTACTTAATATAGAATAAAGTTCTGGGATCAAGTTGTGGCCTCCCAAGCATACATTTAGCCATGAGCTGCTGACATTACATTTAAATGCCTTGAGGGTGTCATCTTTGACCAGAACTCTATCTTCACATGCAAAGGTAGATTGTACAAAACATTGAGCTAGAAGGTATAAAATGCAGTTGCAAAGCAATTCTTATGTTTTTCATATAAGAGAACTATACCAACCCTAAAGATTTTCTTTCCTTCAATGTGTTGACTGATTTTCTTTATTCTCTCTCTGTCCTATTTATTTTTAATTTGGTAAAATTACTCTAACTGATATTTAAAAAAACCTGGTAGACACAGTTTAATAAAAGAATTGAAGTCTGAAGTTGGAGTATAAAATGGTATAATTACTATCATGCAAATATATTTTAAGTGTGTTAATGCTGAATGTGCTTAATACTGAATATTGATTGATATGTCAATATTGGATGTGCTTGACTGTTCAATAAATAATGGCATGTAAATTGCTAAAGAATTAATAGTCAAGCTCTGTGCCTTCACATGATAGGGGCTCAATAAAAAATAAGTAGTGCTACTATACATGCATGTAATTTGCTCCAAGCAACACATAGAAATTATAATCAAAGACTATTATACATACGAAAAGGTCCAGCATATCTATGAGTATTAAAGAGTGGTTAGTCATCTGAATACCTTTCTAAATATTAGTGATATTACTGAATATTTTATTTCAAATATTTGATAGACAATAAATGCATTTTCAATTAGAAATATCAATCCTCTTGAAGTAGATTGAATTAATGGTAAAAATTCCCAATAATATTTCAACTTGAAAATAACCCTTCAGATTTTGAACTGATTGATACAATAGATGACTCTATTTTAAGATTACAACTACTAATTCACTACACTTTTTTAATTCACTATACCATGAATTGTTTGGTTTTAATTCAACCAAGCATATATAATAAATCATAATCCCTTCATGATCACAGTCATACTTTCATACTCACAAAAAAACCCTCTCCATTTAAGTTGAAATTTAGAGAAGAAGAATCATGTAGAGTTTTACAATTTAAAACCATGATTTAGTATTTTTTGTCAAATTACTTTTTAGTGTCTGGTTGTCTTCTTCAAGCCTTGCCTTTTCAAAGAAAACACACATCCTGTTATATGGAGCGCTCATATTATAATGAGGAGAACTATGCCAAGCAAGTGTTAACTTCACCATCTGCAGGGCCCAGGGAAAAATTCCTCTGCTACTCTGGGAACTTTCCTCAGGCAAAGTGGCCATTTGTGCATTGGTGCTTTTCTGTGTCCACAGAAGAGAAGTTCAGCCTCTGACCTGTAGTTTCATGTTACCATGTGTTGCGATGTATGCCGTCTCGATACAAAATATATACATAAAAGCTGGTATGTAGCTAGAGTAAGAGGTGCATGCCCTTACTGAGCTGCGAAGACACTGCAGAAACATGTGTGCTCTTCCATGATTACTTATCACCAGAAAAAATGTCCCTGATAACTTTTAAATGCATAAACAAAAAGAAAAATAATTTTTGAGATGAAAGCAAAGTTTAAGCATTACTAAAAAGACAATAAATCTAGGACTAATTTATCTGTTATTAGAACTAAAGAAGGTACTCTGATGAAAAGAAAAGAAATTATGAAGAATTATTGCAGTTCAGTTTCAAAACCTCAAATATTTGAGGTATTCAGACTAAAATGTTCACCTCTTGTCATAAATATAAAGTTATCAAGGATGCTACTTATTATTTATTTGCAGAATTTATAGTTCATTGTTCATTATATGTTCATATAGTTCATTGATAAGGAAATGTCTTTAACATTTGGGCATAATTATCCAATTTATTTACAGGTAGTTGAGTAGGTAGGACAGTACGTGAGTGCTGAGTAAAGCATAAAAGACAGTTAGTACTCAGGTGCTTATGCTAGTTGGGTTAAAAATAGTTTCCTGTATCAGGGAACCGAATTTTAACCCTTTGACTTAAGAGCTTAAAATACAAAACAAAACAAAACAAAACAAAACCCTGAACTTTGTACAATAAAAAATTATGATTCCCAGGAGTTCTTTATTATAAATATCTGTGCTGGGGATGTGTATTTTTGCGGTGACTTTTCCATTTGGCATTTCTAGTCAGGGCTACAAAAGCAGAGGTAATAGTAATAAAAGCTAATAATAGTGGTCAAACCATAGAAAATTTGATTTAATTCAGTTGTAGTTTTAGAAGGAAATCTTACGTTGGCTTACTTGCTATCAGTATGGTCCATATATCTATACTGTTATGTTTTAAATCCAGAAGATTTTTACCTCCCATGTATTAAGTCACTTGCTGAAAACATCTGAAACCACTGTGTATAACTTAATATGTTCTGGCACTGGGTATAACAGTTACTTGTCTTGCCTTAGCTATTAGCTCCATTTATTATTTGAGAGTGACTTAGAAGAACAAAAAACACTAAACTGGATTTTTCAAGTTCAGTCTCTAGCAGTATCTCCGTGCTTTACTAGTTACCACCTTGGTAACAATAACCATGTTTTAAGCTTCTGCTACAAGAATGATGCTCTGAGGAGTTACAAGGCTCTTGGTATGATTAAATCAGCTTAACATGGCTGCACAGTATTAAAACAACATAATTATTACTAAATATGAATTATTGGCATGATAAAAATTATAAAAATTATGGTTTTGGGGGCAAAAACTAAATTATAGTTTTCTATTAAAACTGTAAATGCAGTAAGATCTTTGTCAAAGAAGAAATGCTGTCCTATTTTTTTTTCTCCTTCCCCGTAATTAAATAACCATTTTTCAACAGTAATTGTTCTCTTTCTTTTCCTTGATGCTGGAGAAATTACTGCCTGAGCTTGAGCTTAAACAACAGAGTGTTCATCTGAGGCTATTTTTTTTCCTTCTACAGATCCAAGTAACCTTGGATTTTAACAAAATTTATAGGTTCCCAGGAGGTTTTTTTTTTTCTTTTCTGTTTTAGGGGTGATTTTACCTTTTTTTGTTTTCCCAAGAGTTAAAAACAGTTGGTACAGGTCACATGAACAAAGGCTCGCCTGTCCTGAGACTCTACAGCACACTCCAATGAGGTTTATTGCTATCATATAGGGCAGGAATTAATCGCAAGATCTTTCACTCAACTGAGGCGGCAGCTCCTTTCTCGAAGGTACAGTCAAGGACAGAGTCATCTTAATGTGGTTTTATAGGAAGGCCCTCCTGTAAGGCTAAAACATTCCTGAGAAAACTGCAAACTGTCTCTGTTTTTCCCCATAAAAGTAAACCACTGGTGAGGATATATGAGAATAATATTTTATACACACTGAACCTTCTATGATTTGATCAATTGTTCACTTCTCAGAGTGTTGAATTGTCTCCATTCCTGATAAGGTGCTGGCTTCTTTTATTTCCTAATATTCTCTCAAGTATTGGTTACACATATGTGAAACATTCTTAGTTTATCATGGTACTAGAAGTCTAACATTACAAGCTGTGAATATATTCTAGATACCTGAGAAAACAGGTACAATGTGCAGAATGACCATTGGACCATCTTTGTCCTACTATGGTTTTTTTTTTTTTTTTGGCAAAGGCATAAAAAAAATCAGATCTTGCTGCAAAGTATTATGAACCTTCTTTTCTTTAGATGGGAAAACTGTATTGAATGTCAAAAAGAGAAAGAGTTAAAAAAAATAACACCATTATAAAAGAAAGCCACCCCCCAAACTTGTGAAAATGTAAACTTATTTAAGAAGCTGGTTTCGAAAATGGTGACCAAACTCTGGCACCAATTTAACATATAAGCTTATATCTTCTTTTTCGACTAAGTTGACTAAAATAATTGTAAATACTAATGTTTTTAAACCCCAAACTTTGATGTTAATTGCATTTTCTTTATAGAGAAAGGTAAGAAGACCTTTAAAAATTAAAAAATTGTAACTATAGGTGAGTTTCCTCTGTAAATTCCTTTAAATCATTCTGCCTTGTTATACTTCCTTCTTTTCTAAGGATAATTACTTTATTTATACCTAATTATACATCACTTTTACCTTTGACTATAATGTATGACAAATTAACACAAACATTAGATATTTAAGGTTTATTATTTTTTATCTTGTATATTTGTAGCAAGTTAATTTTGATATATAAACTTTTTTTATAAACTCTACTAATAACCAAATATATTAACTACTATATTAACTATATTTAATATATTAAATATATTAATAGAATCAAAAGGGAAATACACACGAACAAATTGTTTTAAATTATCCTAAGGTGAAGGTGTCATGATTCTGAAAAGATATGGCAATTTACACTTTAAAATACTTGCCTTTCATACAATTCCCTAAGTAAAAGTGACCTGTTTTGTGAAGAATTGTGTATAATTGTGTGTATCCAGAGAAAACATGGGTTATAGGTTAGTTTTAAACAGTTGTTTAACTAAACAGGTGAGTGCATGCTATGTACACATTAATAAAGACTATTCCTTTTTAGGCACCAGTTGGTTTCAAAATTCTTCTAAAACTCATTCCCTTGTTCCCCAGTGGAGACACTGGGGTCATTTGCAATAGTTTATGCTTAGAGGAAAAAATGATCAATAAATCGAATATTTTTTTCTCTTTTAAAATATATGTATCTAGAAATATGTATTTTTTCCAAATGGTAGAGTAACTAGACCCTACTGCATGTTTTTAATTTTTAAAATCACTAAATGGAGGGTAATATCGCTGTCTTCTATTGTCTCAAGTTCCTAGTCATTATTAGTTCATTCATTCATTCATTCATTCATTTCACAAACTTTTATTTATTCATGAATTCACTTATCATACACATTTTTATTGAGTGAAGCAATGGGAAGCTATATTGATGAATATAATTATGAAGTAGATAAAAAAATGAATGCACACAAGTTTAGATTATTCCAAATATTTGAAAGTAGCAAAAAGTAGGTAATGCCAAAAAGGCAGATTAAGTAAGAATTCAACTCTGAGGTTATGTGTTCAAAATCTATAGACCTATAGTAATGTATGTGATAGTAAATTCATAAGAAACGAAAACTATGTCCATGTTATCAAGGACATTATATAAAGCTTTAGTGTTTAAATGCAATGTGAATTTTGGATGCAAGCACTGCTGACGGTAAGGAAATTTTCCATTCAAGAAGTTAACAAAACCTAAAGAATTAACAACCTGAGTCAGGAAGCTTTCAAATTTCCTTGTCTCAGGGAACCCCCTTCTCTCAAATGTGCCTTGAATCCTCTTCATACTGAAGATAGACCTGTATTTGTCAGGTGGATATACACGTATTCTCTTAAATCTTCCCTGGAGCAGGCAATGAGTATATGTATGAAGCTTCAAATGATTTCTCTGCATGCAAGCAATTGAACTATCAACAAAACTATGATTAACGATATTTTCTAAGAAAATTCATGGAAAATAACTAGATGCAATTAAAATGCTAAAGAAGAGAGTATTACTTCTTGAACATGTGAAAA
>NW_017731410.1:1129508-1136411 GCF_001890085.2 Hipposideros armiger
TTACGGGGTCAGATGGACTCATGTCTTGTTAGGGAGACCACTTTGTGGACAGTATAGAGGCCTGACCACTGCACTGTACACCTGAACTTGCCATTGAATAATGGGATGTGGAGTATAGTGTGGGAGTGGAGTCAATGGAATTGTAATAGATACGTATGATATCAGGGGTGGGGGGGCAGTGAATGGGGGTGAGGGGTTGTCACTTTATGAGGGGTGAAAAGGATAACTATTGTGTTGTTTTCTACACCTGAAACTAATAATTAAAAAATAAATAAGTAAAATACTTTAACTTAAAAAAACAAAAACAAAAAACTTTTTACCAGCTTACACCTCTGAAACAAAGTATAAGAGTGTGTATTTTTCCACTTCTTATTTTTTGTCTTCTGATATATATTATTTATCTTTTCTTTCACACTGCTTTAATAATAAGCAAAGTTAAGCATTTATTTTCCATTTTATTGATCCATTTGCTCTTCCTCTCTTCCTTTCTTCCTTTACATTTTTCTTTCTTTTTTCTGAAAATACTATCCTTTAGTTAAGATCATATCTAAATAATATCCTTTATCCATAAGGCCCTTATTAACTTGTACTTTAGTGTGTGTGTGTATATATGTATTTGACTACATATAAATTTAAAATTTTCTGCACAAGAAACTATTAAAAAGAGAAAGAAAGGTTAATTGATTCCTATTTTAATGGTTTGTTGTGCACAGTTTTAAAATTTGTATATAGTCAAAATATCAGCCTTTTCATTTATAAAATCTGGATTTCAGGTCATACTTAGAAAACCCTATTATTCTCTAAGATTAAGTTAATGTTTTTAATTGTGTAAATATTTGGACAAACTCTTCTCTATGAAAATGATGAAACCCGCTGGCAAAACTATTTTGGAAAATATTCTTAAAAGTATCACATAATGGGGCCGGCCGAGTGGCGCGATGGTTGGGAACTGGCTTGGGACGCCAGATGGCCCCGGTTCGGATCCCGCATGTGAGGGCCAGTGACGCTGCCCTCCACAGCTAGGATGCTGAACAGCAGCTCAACCTGGAGCTGGGCTGCTGTGAGTTGCTGGCCACGGAATAGGCTGCAGCCCCTGTGGCAGTGGGCTGCCATGGGCTACTGTGTATAGCCAACAGCCAGCGTGAGCGGCCAGCAGCCGCAGTGAGCGGCCGTCCAGAAGCTGGCGACTGAACTGCCTCACCCGGGAAGAGCGCAATGATGGTGCCAACTTGGGCCAGTGAAGCAACTAGACTGAAGAACAAAAAAACAACAGCAACTTGTCTGTTCCCCTTCCCCCAATTCCCCAGCACTGTTCCCATCCCCCCAATGCCCCAATAAAAATCTTAAAAAAAAAAAAAGTATCACATAATGAACACAACAGTAAGAAACGATGAGGCCAAAATCTACATGGCGGAGGGAATTCAGAGGAATAAGAGGAACAATAAACCTTTTTCTGTCCCCAGGGTCTTTGTGGAATCAGGGGGAATGTGGATTCTGTTCCCAAGGCATTGTGGGAGAGGAAAAGAAACAAAGCTCTGGCTGACTCAACATGGGCAGTATAATGGAAGGTACTCTCTGCTAAGGCAATACTTCAAAGGTTACCTTCTGAAGTGTGAATGAGGGTAAAGTTCTCCACCCCTGGTCCCCCAGTTATGAAAGGGAATTTGATTTAATTCTCAGCAGAGCAGGGAGGAAAATTCACAAGGTGCTGTAACAACTAGCCAGTTTTTGCATGCATATGCAGCAAAAATTTTTATCAGCTGATGGTGCAAAAATATCTCACATCATACATTTATAAGGATTTCTGGCTAGTGGTATTTCCAAGGGCCTGTAGTAAGCAAACTTAAATTTCTTCTGGAGGAAAGAAAATTTATCTTCAGACCAAATAATTTCATATAGTAATTGAGCAGCTCAAAGTAAAACAAACAAAATAACAAACACACACAAAACAAAATAAAATAAAACAAACAAAAAAAACTTTAAACAAGAAAATCCAGTAGAAAAAGAAGACCAAAAGTAAAGCTTCAAAGCTTTCAGATATGGGAATTTCAGACACAGAATACACAGATTATGAAATAACTGTAATTACTTTATTAAAAAATAACCCAGAAAATATATCCAATGATCAAGAAACTAAAATGATCCCTGAGAAATCTGAAAAACAGCATGACAAAATCTTAGGAATTATAAGAATGAGATAACTGAAATTGAAAATGTAATCATGATGCATTTAACAGTGGAATCGTTATAGATAGAGTGTTCTGGAATGCTGGGTTAGTAGAAACCGACCAGAATGCAAGCACAGAGAAGAAGAGATGGCAAATATAAAAGAGGTTAACAGATGAGGAGGCTAGAGTGATATATTTTAATACTTATCTAACCAGAATTCCAAAGAAGAAAAAGGACGTGATAGAGTTATATATGAAGAGATAATAACTCAGAATATTTTACACTATATAAACTCCTCCCAACAAGTCCAAACCAAAGAATATAAAAATCAATCTACACCTAGATACATCAAAGGCATACTGAAGAATATGAAAGACAAAGAGATGTTGAAAGCAGAGAAGAAAAATCAACTTCAAAGAAGGAAGAGTTAGACAGACATCTGACTTCTCCACCACCTCAAAGTGAAAATAAATGCCAGCCTCAAATCCCACATTAAGCAAAATTATCTTTTAAGAGTGAGGGTAAATACTTCATAGTCAGTGTAGAGGACTGACCACTGCACTGTATTTCTGAAGCTGATGTTGAATAATATTGTATGTCAACTATAATTATGTATACATGTAGTCACGGGACATGGAGTAGAGAGTGGGAATGGAGTCAATGGAATTGTAATAGATAAGCATGATATTGGGGGGGAGGCAATAAATGGGGGGAGAGGGGTTGTTACTTTGTGAGGGTGAAAAGAATAACTATTGCATTGTCTGTACACCTGAAACTAACAATAAAAATATAATTAAAAAAAAAACGAGTGAGGGTAAAGATCAGAGTACCAATGTACCCAGCTGATTGAAATTCTCAAGGGTGTGCTTCAGGCATAATAGGAAACCAGCTAAAGGTGTGATATGGAAGAATTAAAGACCTAAACAAGTGATATAAACCTAAACAATAATCTACTGAAGGGTTAAAAAAGATTATTGTACATAGCAATAGCTAACATAAGTATTCAACAATAAAATAATGAAATAATACTGGGGCCACACAGTATTCTAAAGAATCAGTTACTAGTGAATTAAAATCATAAATGTGAAGGGAAAAATGATTAGACTTTAGGAAATAACTTGGAAGACTAGTTTTTTCATTTCATGATGAAATTTCATCTCAGGTTTCTTAAAACAATAAAAAAGCCTCATAAATTAAGAACTTCTATCTGTGAAGAGTTATCATACATAGAAAATGTAAGCTGCAAAATGGAAGGTGATATTTTCAAAACACATAACAGAAGTAAACACTAGTATTTAGTACAAATAAAGAACTATGCATACTGAAATTCACCATTGTGAGAGTATCTACACCACGAAAATCAGAAAGTCCTACAAATCAGAACTTTGGGTTATTTTTTTCTATGGAGAACAACTTGTTAAACATTTTTCCGCAAAACACCAGGTGAAGGGCACTAGGGCTTTTGGAATAATCACAATTGTTTCTATACTGGATGGTGGTTAAGTAGGTTTTCTTTTGCTTGATACTTTGAACTCCTATACATTTTTATGTTTATATATATATATATATATATATNAGAGAGAGAGAGAGAGAGAGAGAGAGAGAGAGAGAGAGAGAGAGAAATGAAACATATCTCCTGGGCACATGGCTGTGTTTCTTCTGTAGAGAAGACATTACAAAATTACAAACCAGGAAACCAGGAGAATTGTGATGTTTCCAAATATTATAGAATGAGAATATAGCATGTGAACCTTTAACTTGTTACATCATAGAATCCTTTAGCTACTTTCCTAAGTGTGATTGCTTTACGATTTTCAAGAACAAAGAACATTTTTTTCTTTCTATTTTACTTTTATTTCAATACATTTTTCTCTTTCCATTTTTTTTCATTTGAAAAGCTGATAGGAAATAGAGGATTTCATAACACATATGTGGGGACAACAAAACAAATGCACTAAATTGGTAGTATTGAAATCTATCATTTGCTTTCTTTGGCAGAGAGGAAACAGTTACACGCGCATCTGGACACATTGTTCTTTTAAAGAGACATGCACCATTCAGCTTTGAAATGACTCTTATTACTTATTATCTTCTATTCACTTTACTACCTAACACATGCCATTCTTGTGTTTATTCCAAACACTGAACAGCTTTCTGAAGCTTTTGTTAGAATAGCAACAAGTGAATTATAATTCCAAGCAGATAAACATCATTGGTCCTAGGTCAGGCCTTTCTATCCAACCTGAATTTACATGGTAGAAAACGTGGCTCTCCTATTGCAGAACTTCCCTGTTGGTTCTACTGTTATTTATATACGTTTATAAAGCTTAAAACAGAAAAATGATGCTTTCTCAGAGAAGAAAGTTAACTTTTCCTTGAGTCCTCTATTATGTCTCTAAATTTATATACACCACTCACATTTGTAATAGTTTTCATTTTTACAGATTATTTAAATAATGAATACTTTACTGTATAACACTTTGAAAATAGAGAATATAAGTGAAGAAAGAAAAATAAGCAAATGTTCTCACACAGATTGTTAGTATTTGGAGACATTTTTTTAAAAAAAAGCTGTACATGTGTGCATTTCCTCTTTCATTTTTATAATACATTAAACCATATTATATATGTGCATGTGTGTATAACTGTACCCTGCAGTTTTCACTTTTCATCATGAGCATTTTCCATGTTATCAGATATTATTTGAAAACATGATTACTAAAGTACTAATGATAGCATGATATAACAACAGGTGTAATATCATAATTCACTTAAACCAAACATTTTTCAATTATTTTTACAACTATAGTGAGCTTTCATGTGCATAAATTATTGCATACATTTCTCATTTTCTTCCAGTGTATTTTTATTACAAATGTAATACATACATGCTCATGGTTAAATAAATAAGTAAGTAAGTAAGTAAGTAAGTAAGTAAATAAATAAATAAATAAATAAATAAATAAATAAAATTTCACACAATATAGACAAGTTTTAAGTGAATTGGACTTTCATTGCACCAGATGCCTGATCTCAATTGCAGACAATTCTACCATTAATAGTTTCTTATGAATTCTTTCAGAATTTAAAAAAAAATGAGGGCTTTTTATACATCTGTAGCTTGCATTTTTAACAAAAAAAATGTCTCAAATTATCTTGGAGTTTCCCATCTTTGAACATAAAGAGATGACTTATTTCTAGTAATATTTTCATTCTATTCTACACATAAGATGCTATAATATATATATATATATATATATATATATTTAATTATTTCCCTCAGATAGTCACTTAAGATTTTTTTCAGTTTTTTTCTATTAAACAGTGTTACAAAAATATTTTAATCCATATATCTTTCAGCATGGGTGCCAGTAAATGGAAGATAAGTTCTTACGATATAAAAAGCTAGGTAAATATTTGAGTGTGTTTAACAGTTTGACAGTTATATTTAAAATTCATTCTAAAACTTTTTACCTCCATGCTCATGGATAGGAAGAATTAATATGTGTCCATACTGCCTAAAGTAATATATAGATTCAATGCAATTTCTATCAAACTACCACGGACATTTTTCACAGAAATAGAAAATAGAATCCTAAAATTTATATGGAACCATAAAACACCCCAAATAGCCATGACAATCCTAAGAAATAAAAACAAAGTAGGGGGTATCATGCTACCAGACATCAAAACATACTTCAAGTCTACAGTAATCAAAACAGTATGGTACTGGCATAAAAACAGGCACATAGATCAATGGAACAGAATAGAGAACCCAGAAATAAATCCATGAATATACATGGACAGTTAGTCTATGATAATGGAAGCAAAATTTACATTGGGATAAGATAGTCTATTTAATAAATGGTGCTGGGAAAATTGGACTGACACATGCAAAAAAATGAAACTGGACAACCTCCTTACGCCATATACAAGAACAAATTCAAAATGGATTAAAGACTTAAACGTAAGACCTGAAACGGTAAAACTCCTAGAAGAGAATATAGGGTCTAAGTTTGCAGACATTACCCTGAGCAATATTTTTACTGATACACCCCCATGGGCAAGGGAAGTAAAAGAAAAAATGAACATATAGGATTACATCAAACTTAAATTTTTTTTCACAACAAAGGAAACCATGAATAAAACAAAAAGGAAGCCTACTGAATGGGAGAAGATATTTGTCAATGATATATCTGATAAGGGGTTAATATCCAAAATTTATAAAAGGCTCATGCAACTCAACACCAAAAAAACAACCCAATTAAAAAATGGGCAGAGCATATGAAGAGGCATTTCTCTAAAGAGGACACACAGATGGCCAACAGGCATATGAAAAAATGTTCAACCTCACTAACCATTAGGGAAATGCAAATAAAAACTACAATGAGATACCACCTTACCCTGGTCAGAATGGCTATCATCAATAAATCAATAAACAACAAGTGCTGGTGAGGTTGTGGGGAAAAGGGAACCCTGGTGCACTGTTGGTGGGATTGCAGATTGGTGCAGATGGAAATCAGTATGGAAGTATCTCAAAAAACTGGAAATGGAACTACCTTATGGCCCAGCAATTCCACTCTTAGGTATTTATCCAGAAAAACCCAAGACACTAATTTGAAAAAATATATGAACCCCTATCTTTATTGCAACACTATTTATAATAGCCAAGACTTGTAAACAATCAAAATGCCCATCTGTAGATGACTGGATTAAGAAACTGTGGTACATTTA
>NW_017731410.1:1140129-1208090 GCF_001890085.2 Hipposideros armiger
GGCCCTCTGGCATCCCAAGCCAGCTCTTAACCATCGCACCACTCGGCTGGCCCACATCAGGTGGCTTTTAAATAGCTTTCCATTTGTCTCTGCAGCATCTTGTTCAAATCTCAAGGATGTAGGTTAATGATATGAATTTACTTTTGTAGCACTGGAAGATCAAAGAAACAAAATTATTTGGGCAATCACGTAGTGAAGTTGATTCTAAGATGATTCCGAGATAATTGATTCTAAGAAAATTGATTCATTTCAATTTAAATGATTTTGTACAACCCAACAGTTTGATAACTGTCAAGAGATTGGAGATGTGGTCAAGTGGTCACATGCCCTTGACCACACAGTCATTGGGCCATCTTTTCTAAATGCCTTCATTAAGATTTCTGGAAAGAATTCTCAGAGTCAGAACATCTTAGATTACTATTACTTTTAGATTTAACATGATGCATTGGAATATACAATGCAAATATAAATCACTTTAGCTTACTGATAATTTGGTTTTTGTTCAATGTTAAATTGTACATTGTATTTGTGGTCCTGGACTTTTTTTCATTGATTTTATGCTTAAATAGATATGTTTTCACACAAAAGAAGTGCCTTTTAAGTTAGTAACAAAATAAAATTAAGACTAATTAAAAAGTCTGCATTTAATACCCTGGCTGTGACACAATATAATGTACAGCTTTGTAATTCCCCTTGACGGAATACAATCTTTTTCTGCTCTCTTCTAAGGAAAGATTGTGCCATATTAAACAGAGTTCTGATACTGACATGCTCTGATCACATCACAGAAAGCACGAATCCCTAGGCCATTCATCTGACTCCCTATTTCTGAGTAATCCTTGTTGGGCTTTGGGCTGCTCTTTTTAGAGTTTGCCATTTTTGAGGATGGTGAGACCAGCCCTATTGTGCAAAGTTATCATGGTTTTATGAAAAAGATATCTTCGTTCCAGGTGTTTAATAAGAGTCTCATTATTTTTCACTCAAACATGCCAACTGTGTGCTTATAAAAGTTGTTGATGCTCATTACTCCTCTTTCTTCCAGGGTCCTCTACTGTGGAGCAATCAGTGAGAACGGAGTTATTTTTGTGACTTTTAGAAAATTGAGTGGATGTGGTAGGATGATAAATAGTAAGAAAGAAAGGAGAACAGAATAAGAGAGGTCTTAGATAAACTTGATTTCACTCATTGGTGTTTTATCTATTAAATTGTCACAGACTTCAAAATTAAGTCCACTTATATGTAGTCTTTCATCATCATGAGAAAAAGATTTGTAAATGAGAGGATTTAGTTCTTTTTTTAGGGTCAAGGATAAATATTTCTAACAAAAGTAAATTATTTTGGGAAACCAAGTCAATGGAAATTGAAGGATTAAGGTGGGAGAAGATGCCTACAAAAGTAGTTTACATTTTTTTGAATAAATGTATACATTATTGCAAGTATGACTTCTATAACTATGTCTTTGAAAAACACTTCTAGAAAATGATCATCTATAGCTGTTGGGCTAGGGGCTATGAATGAATAGAGAGTAGTTTTTGAAAAACCAGCATGTAGATAAATTGTGTTCTATAGAACACTCTGCTCCACAAGATGTTAAAATGAATGAATGAATGAATAAATAAATAAATAATTTTTTATGATGAAATCAATTTTAGAAAATGTGGGCAAAATAAGTTTTGTTGATTTTGTTTTTGTAAGACCTCTGTTCATCCCATAATATATTATATAATATATTATTAATCTCTAGCTATATGTTATATATATTTATAACTTGAAATATATATTAACGTCTTATGTAAGAAAAGGTTCTATGGGTAATACTATGAGGAGCATAATCAGATAGATATAGTAGGCAGATAGGAAGTATGTCTGAGGATATCTGAAATCAGTGAGGAGACTAAATTGAGCTATTAAAGAAAGAAATGGAAGGATCAAAAACCCTGAAAATACAACTATAGGTAAACTTTAGGCATAGGGGCAAGAGGAAAAGTCAAAGACGTTGAGGAAGTGGGATTAGAAGAATGCACTGGCGTCTGGCAAGGAGAGGGCAAGACTAGTCATCTCTGTTATGTGCCATGCAGGTGAAGTAGGAATGCACTGAGCTGACTCGCTCTCATTTTAAAATTATTTATTTTTTTCAGTTACAGTTGACATTCAATATTATTCTGTACTAGTTTCAGGTATACAGCATAGTAGTTAGACATTTGTATAATTTAAGCAGTCATCCACCCCCCATTAGTCAGGTACCCACCTGGCACTATACATAGTTGTTGCAACATTATTAACTATATTCGCTAGTCAAAAGATGTTAGTCTATTAGTCAATATAGATGTTAACTGCTGTACTTAACATCCCTGTGACTATTTTGTAACTACCAATTTGTACTTCTTAATCCCTTCCCCTTTTTCACCCAGCTCCCCTTTGGTAACCATCAGCATGTTCTCTGCATCTACGAGTCTGTTTCTGTTTTGTTTGTTCATTTATTTTGTTCTTTAGGTTCCACATATAAGTGAGATCATATGGTCTTTGTCTTTCTAGGTCTGACTTATTTCACTTAGCATATATTCTCTAGGTTCATCCAAGTTGTCGCAAATGGTAGGATTTCATTCATTTTTATAGATGAATAATATTCCCATATATATCTATATAGCTATATCTCTATCTATCTATCTATCTATCTATCTATCTATCTATCTATCTATCTATCTATATCTATCTATCTATCATCTATCTATATATCTCACATCTTCTTTATCCAGTCATCTATTGATAGGCAATTGGGTTGCTTCCATATCTTGGTTATTGTAAATAATGCTTCAGTGAACATGGGGGTGCATATATCTTTTTGAATTAGTGTTTTGGATTTCTTCGGATAAATATCCAGAAGTGGAATTGCTGAGTCATAAGGGAGATAGGTCTATTTTTAATTTTCTGAGGAACCTCTAAACTGTTTTCCATACTGAACTTATCTCTTGAATTTGGTAATGAGAATGCCAATACCGATCTACAAGCGAGCACTATTGGACAATGAGGAAAACAGCAGGCAAGAGGTGAATGGGTGAATGTGTGGTTAAAAAAAGATCAGCAAATGTTAACTCTTCTTAAGTGAAGTTATATTCTGAACAGGAGAGCAAAGAAGGGTGAAGGGATTGTGAATGTTGTTGTAAATGTAGGAGAATGAGCCAACGAAGTGGGGGAGGAAATGAAAGGAGATAGAAATGGACACTGAAGAAGCCAAAGTAAGGAGAAAAGCTACCTATTCTTCTAAGACAAAAAGAAGGTAGGCAATGTAGATTAAAATACCTTAGGAACAGTCTGATTTTTTTTGTTGTTGTTGTAAATTTTTACATACAATAGAAACTCATCAACATTTAACTACAAGAATTTCTTATCTCCAGTATTAACTATGAGACATCGCATTTAACTTAAGATTTTCTTTTCATCATTTATTAATTTTAGTAGCAGGATTCAACTTTTATTTATTGAGGGATAACAGGTATACAAGTGGCTGATTATATCTTTATCCTTATTGAGACTATAATATGGAATTAAGTTCAGAAGGAAGCTAAAATATTTCAGATAATTAGAAAAATACAGAAGGATAACCTTGTCTTTAGACAATCAGGTTTAATTCATATATATATATATATATATGGGATATGTTATATATATATACACATACATATATATATATATATATATATATATACACACGTATCTATATGCACACACATATCTATATCCACTTTCTAGTTCTGTGAATACAAATTAATTCGCTTGGTATTGATATTTATAATTATCAAATAGAAAAAAAAATGTTAATACAAGGCCTGGCTTTCAAACCTCTTATATGAACCACAAATATATTTATTTTAAATTAATCTAGTTAGATTAAAACCCATAAGCAGTTTATTTCTTGGGAGTCTGACTGAGTTTTACTCAGACATGTTTTTCTAGGGATGTGTTTAGATAATTGTCTAAGAATTAATGTTTTAAGTATTTTGATGGAATGATAGACTATTGTTAGTAATAGCAAATACTTTATAAAGTGTCTCTGCAACAACCACTAATTAGCTTCATTATAGCCCACAGTTAGTTCCTGTGAATAGCTTATGTAAATGATGAAACTCTAGTATTTTTCTGAATTTCCTGACAATGAGATTCGAGAGTAATAAGTGTGGCAAATTTCTGACAGCAGGTACATGTCTTTGTTGCATTTTGAGAAAAGAATAATCCAAATACTAGAATTTATTTAGCTGTGGAGGCTTTTCCTTTACCAAAAGCTTTGAATGTATAAACTGAGAAAAGCAGGCTAAAAAGTGCTTCATGTTTGATTTGCATCTTAAGGACAAAGAAACAAATGAAAATGTGACTATTGTCTTTATCTTCGCTGTGATTGTGTGCAGTATCCTTCTATAATCTTTCCTTGTAATGAGGCTTAATAGCTGCCTTTGAGATATTAATGGAAATTGTCACAGACAAGGGAGATATTACTGCCTCTAATGAACTAAAGTAAGTCTAAAAGGAAAGAAAAAGGAACAATAAGTAAAATCTGCACAAATAAAAAATTTAACTAGTTTCTAAAATTTAACCCTATAAATGACTGACATAAAATCTAATGACAGAAATGCAGAACTTGTCAGTTTTCTAAGACATCATTTGTCAAACACAACTGGCAGCTTCTTTTTATTATTATTATTATTATTATTATTATTATTATTATTATTACTATTATTTTGCATGTATGTGGTATTTAAAAGTCTCTTAACTTCAATTTTATATAATACCTAAAAGAAGAAATTTCATTTGGCTCAAAGGGCAAGTTGAATCATTGGATGTATTACAGCAAAACAGAGGACAGATTCCAAGGGAAAAAAAATTCAAGTAAAATAATGGTTAATAATACAAATAACAGTATAATACTTTCAATAAAATTCATCTGTATATTGAACAGATATTTGGAAACTTTCAAGTTTAAATCAATTTTTATATTAATTATACAGTTGATTCTGCCTTTTTCAATGCTTACCTTTGGGTTAAACTAATTTTCAGAAAAGTTGATGCTTGGGTATTATAATTTCATAAATGTACATGCTTTCCCTTGTTTCTTGAAGCTGACTGCTGAGTGGCTGCCATTTAAGCAGTAGTGTATGTATTGCCATTTAATTAAATGAAGGATGTACAACTGAGCTGTCAGGAAGAGAATTATGAGGTTAGTACATAAGTTATGATGGCAACCAGACTTCTTTTTTTCAGGGCTTTCCCTGAGGAACAAATTGTAAATAACGCCATCCAAACTTCCTAAGACCAAGATGCATGCCAGGTTTCTGCCAGGATAACAGTAGATGTCTAATTGAGCCCGGGATTGTTAAAATGTCTCCTTTTTATAGTCCTGAATAATGTAGAGCTAATGAACAGATTTCATTTCAGATTTGAAGCATCAGCTCCCTAGCAAAAACTCTTTTAATATTTGGCTTATTAAAAAAAATAAAAACAGAGACTGTTCTTAGCCCAACTCCTATCTACATATAGATGCTACATATGTATTAAAATTCATATGTAAATTGTTCACTGCACATATACAGCTATTCTAATAAGAACTGACTGGTGAATTGACTGGTCTTGAAAACTACATTCCATTTTAATCATATATCTTTGTTCAGGGGTGAAAAAAACCTGATTTCTTGTCCATTGCTATCTTCTTTTTTCTCTGATTTTCAGACATGTAGAACATTCCCGAAATTTTTAGACTGTTAATGTTTATCTCATGCTTAAGTAGAAATGCTTATTTTTTTCCTGTAACTGTGGATATTACAAACAGAGATTAGTGGCCTCTCACTTCAGAGCTGTCAGTGTTGAAGTGGCGCGAGTTATTAGCATTCTGTCGTAAGTGGTCCGAAGCTTCCTTTGGCGTTGCTGTCAAAAGGCCACTGAACCCTCCAGTCTGTGCTGTTTTCACCAAGATAATCCATTCCTGTCCTTTCTGATTGGTCACTGCCATTCACTATGCCACAGGTACTAATGATCCTGTGCAATTATTGAATCTCTTGTGCTTCAAAAAAATTTTAAAAGGTAAGTCTTAAATCAGGCTATACTCTAAATGATGTTCTGAGTTAGCTTCCACAGAAATATTTTACTCCAGGAAAAATAAAATGAAATTCAATGAATAGTTTTTGGACTACCTTTTATTAATAAAGTCAGGCTAGATATCATGCTGATTGGGTAATAGAACAACTATCAAAAATATTAGGTCATTCGTGTAACCACTATGACAGTTATACAGAGTACCTACCGATGGATGTCCAAAGGCAAGAATTTGTCCTTTTCTGGCTCTATGCCTCCTCCAAATTGTATGCTCAGTGCAGACTTTATAAAAGTCTTAACCTGGCACTTGTTAATTGAGGGAATAAAATAACATCACATACCTGTAAGGATACTATGCATATATCCTTGGCTACCTTGTTCAGTTAATTTAAAAGGTATCACATAGTCTCTCTCAAATGTTCTCAACCTTATAAATATATCTTGGTGAGGCATCAAAAGATAGAATGAGTTGTCATATTTCATGTATATACCTGTCACATGACATCAGTCTCATGAGACAATTGATGATGCATTTTCTAAATAATTAGTTAATTATTTCCTTCAATAACATTTTGTTGTGTTCCTATTTTATGACAGGCACTGTGCTAGTCATCTGAGTTAGAACAGTGACTACATTAGACCAAAAATTCCTACCCTATAAGATTTGCATTGCAGAGGGAGGAAATAGAACATACATAAATAAAATAGTATAGCAGATGAGGAGGAATGCTATAAAGAAACAAATTATGGGGAGGGAATAAGAAGGGTTCAACAGAGGAGGGAGGTGGTAATGGTGGAATACTAAGACTCACATACCTAAAGAATCGACGCTATGAATTTCTATTGGAATTCACCCATATTTTATCAAACTGTTAGATTAGAGTGAGATTGATTAATTAGATATGAGAAATTTAGTTGTGCTATTGGATAACTCAAATCTGATGCTTTTCTTCACTTTATTTTCAGGCTTAAATATTTGCTGATTATTTAAGCTCTGATCTAAAATTCCACTTTTACATGTTTCTAACATACTCATGTGAGTTAGCAAATGGAATTCTGTAATCTCATTCAGGGAAAGTTTTTGAAAACAGAGAAACAATTACTTCAGTTTTATTTAGATTTAGTCCTCTCTTGCATCACATTGGCCCTTAAATCTCCTTTAATTTATTAGTCTAGAATGCATTCCAACTTCCAAATACAGAGAGACAGATGATAGATAGAGAGATGATAATAGAGAGATAGATAGATGATAGATAGATAGATAGACAAGCAGAGAGAAAATAAAGAGAATGATATTTTGATTATTGTGACCATATTCTTTAAATATCAGAAATTTAATGAAAAAATACAACTCTTCATAATCAAACTTCCTATTTGGTACAGCCTTCACTGCAAGCAGTTCTACTGACATAGATTCCATTTAAAATTAGTTCAATTTTGACCAGAAAAGGTTGGTTTTGTGGACTCTGAGGAGCCAGACTGATTGTGACCCAGTTAGAACAGGACAGCTTTGCTTTTATTAGATGATGCCCAAGGTCAATGCCAGAAAGTATAGATCAACCCCAGTCCTCCTCTTGGCTTTGGTGGGAATTGTATGAATATACAGGGTGTGAATTTGGCCCTACAAATCTAACAGACAGTGGAATAATCTAGATTACTCTTTTAGAATCTAGTGATTGTTTTTTAAAAATTGATTAATCTCTTTGACAGATCCCATACCCCTCTTTTTTTTGGAATGAAAGAGGCTTTTCTTTGAGGCATAAATAATTTTATAGTAATTCGCATACACATTTCTGTCTACCAATACTAGCCTTTTTAAGAGGATGCATATTTAAAGATTTTTATCTAAAAGAAATAAAGCCTCATTTTGTTTTGATGTGTACCAATTTTTAAGTATATTTCTTGAATTTTAAAAGTTAAATTATTTACAGTAATTCATTTCAATGGATCCTAATTTATACTAGAAACATTTATTTTATTGCTAATTAAATAAATTTCAAATAATTATCAGAGTTTATACAATATATATTTTCTACTTCTATCATCAGAGGAATAAATTGCTACATAAAATTAATTATTATTCTCATCATAACTAATTACATATAAGAAGTCATAAGGTAATAAGCAATGCGGTGCTGAGATTAGGGAACATCATAGTTATATTTAGCTTACATCTTTATGTTCTTTTGCTTCACATGTTTATGTTCAACTTACATGTTTGTGTTCAATTTTTAATCTTCAACAATTTATAAATAGCCTCATATGAAATATATAACTTTTCTTTTATGGAAAAATATTCTATTCTGTGGAGAACAATAAAATAGAATTCATTTGTAATAAAAAATAGACTGCTCAAATATTTAAATTTCTGACAGAGCTTGTTCACTTTCACCTTTAACTTCATATCAAATGAAAATAAAAACAATCATATAATTAAGACAAATATCCTGGAAAATTAAAATAAGCTTATTGATGCTGATGCACTGATTTGAATAAGAATAACAATCATATATACTGAGACATTTTATTACATGACATAGTGTTTATTTTAAATCTCTCCTCTCCCTTGGGGTAAATAAAATATATTTTGATATAAAAAAGATTTACTGTAGAGGTTTTAACAAATTAAGATACAACATTTATTCATTCCTGGATTCCATAAACATTTATGGAAATGAGCTTTGTGCTGGGATGTGGGCTAAAACATGTATGAAGAGTTTCCTAATAATGTGCATAACATGCAATGAGATAAACAAATAATGAAGATACAATGGAATTGTGCAATAGTAGAAATGTGTATAATATGGTACAAAAATTTGATAAGTGGGGCAACTTTGCATACTGTGTCCAAGAAGTTTTGACAGGGGAGGTAATATCTTAGCTGTGCTCTGAGTGATAACTAGAAGTTCACCAGGTAAGAGCTGAGTAAGGGTGAGTATGGGAGATATCCCATACAATGGGAAAAAAAATCAGGATCTAGGAGTGAGCAAGGATGACATATTCATGGAGCATGGAGTAGTCTGATATAATTGGAGACAGTATCCTTGCTTTAGAGAAATCAGGCTGCATTAGATCACAAAGGGCTTTTATTAATATACTGACTGTAAGATGATTGATAGAGTCCAAGTGGGTTCTCAAGCAATGTATTTTTTTATAATGATTGTCTTGTGTCCCTCAAAATCATATCAAAACATGAATCAAGTGTTTGAGAGGGTCCCAGGTTTCAAGTACAAAAGGTAAATGTGTAGATATTATACTCAAAGAATAAGGAAAGCCAGTTGGTTGCATTAAGCATTTAGAAGTAAATGTATACCTTGTTTGTTCTCTTGTTTTCTTGTGTTGTATTAAATATAGAAAAAAAAGACACACACATGCAATCACCTACATCAACTAACTTAAGTTGGCAAAAGCTTTGCCATCAGTCTTTGAGGGAAAGCACACAACATGGTTCAAATGGATTCAGTAAATACTCTTTGAGTTCTCTGTAAGTGCTGGAGGGCAGGGGTACACATAGCTCTGATACACTTCTTGCCCTTGAGGATTTTGCGATCTCCCCAAGTAGACAGAGAAATAAACAAATAACTTCTAAATACTGAGGTCAATTGTAAGAAAGAAATAGCACATGCAGGATGCCTGGGAGTACAGATCAGGGTCTTCTAGAAATTTAAGCAAGACATCTTGGAAGAGATTGGGCTCAGCTCAATCTAGAAGACTAAGTATCCTTAATTAAAAGGAGACTAAACAAAAAGCAGAAATTTCTGTGGTATTTGCAGGATCACAAAGAGTTTGAAATTCTTAATGTCAAGTATGAAGTGAGTGGATGAGTCTAGAAAGTTGAAATTATGGAGAAGGGCAGAGACCAGCCCAAACAGAGGGGGTCTTACATCCACCTTGTGGAGTTCACAGTTAGTACTCTGGGTGGAGACATTAAATGGTTTTCAGCAAGGGCGGCGCATAATCATATTTATATTTTAAACTGATGTTGAGTGCTACTGTTCTGCAGGGGTAATGGGAAGAAAATTCCAGGCTCCAGGATTACAGGAACAGTGCTCATCCATTCACTACTCATTACAATCACCTGCAAACTAAGCAGGTGCTCCATAAACTTTTGTTGAATAAATGAATGAATACACAAACATTTTGGTGGTCATTGATGACAGAGACAAGCCTGAACCACAGTGGTGGTGGTAGGAGGTAGAAAGACAGGGAAGGAAATAAATACAGGAAATTTGTCTAGGAATTAACATGAACAAATCTTGGTGATTGGTTCTGAGTGGGAGAAAGAAAAAATTTAGAATAATTTAGGGCTTAGAGAAAAAGAATATTTTTTGTCATGTTAATTAAAAGAAAATCCCTATGAAACAGAAAAGTAGAGCACACTTTTTAAAGATGCATTTATATTCTTGGCTCTTATACATTCAGCATTAGCAGGATTCCAAAGAGTAATTGCTGTTACCTGTGTGTGTGTGTGTGTGTGTGTGTGTGTGTGAATATGCATAATACATCTGCCAAGAGATTGTAAAATTTCTATGGGAAGAAACTGGGTCTAATACCTCTTGAATTTCCTACTTGCAATGTATAGCACAGAATGTTATTAAGTATCTATCAATGGATTGGCATTATAGTTTCAATTTAAGCCAAAAACTCAAATAGAAAGGTTTTTAGAAGTATAATTTCACTGTAGATATTATGGTACATAACCAGAATCCCTGTAAAACACTATCTTCACCATCCATCTTGTGGAAACAAGATATAGTTGAAATTTTTCCTTTTGGTACTTGGGTACCTCAGCTTCATTGATTAGTGCCTTGGGTAGATTATTTTTATAATAAACTGTGATTGACAAGAATAACATATTCCCTTGCCTTGCATTGGTGATTGCAGGTGGTACATAGACTCCAATTTCAGAACTTAGATCAGCCCTTCCTGTTTATTATTCTGGTTTTCTGGTCTCCAGCTTTTGACTGTGACTTGACAGCCTCCACTAGGATCTTTGTCTTATTTCAGGATGATATATTTTTTAATGTGTATGAAATATATCTTACAGAGTCTGTTAATTTACTTAAGTACATGTGATTACTTAGGCATGGGTGATATCACAGAAATAGCCATTTTATCCTTTAGGAGATTGAGGAGAAAATATAATTCAGGAAAAATAGGACTTTACATTTTTTTATGAAGCGGTGTGTGTTTTTTGGTGTGAAGGGAAAACTTGAATTTACTTACTCATGCATTGTACAGATGGATTTGTGCATGTTGATAAGAAGAATTTTAAAGGTGGAAAAAAATGAAGCTAATTTATATTTATAAATGAATGTTATAACAGTCAGGAGAAGACATCAGAAACATAGTGGCATGAGGGGTGCTCCTTGATATCTGCCCTTGAAGTTACAACAAGTTGAAGAGGTATAATTGAACAAAGGATTTCCTAAGAAACACACAAACACATCCAAGAGATCTGTGCATCAAAACATCTGAAGGTGGGCCAATTGGGGTGAACAGTGGTCCTGGGAGACGGGGGTATTGAAACTGCAAGTACACGCTCTGTGGCCCCAGCAATTCTACCTGAGGGATCAGCATATAATATGACTGAACCCAGCAATCGGGCAGAGACCTCAGGGCAAAGACAATATAGAAGTGTGACAGCTGCGGTCTAAAAGCCCTCACTGCCAGGCATAAAACAAAGCCATGGAGGCTGGTTACCTCCTCCCACCCTCCCAGATCTTGTCTTCCCCTCACCCTTCCAGTGCTAGCAGTAGGCTCCAGAAAAAATGGTAGCAGTGTTGGATTAAAGAGCAGAATATCTACAGCCCTGAGAACGAGAGACAGTTCCTGAGTCGCAGGCACACGTTGTGGCTAATTCCAGTGACAAAGGAGGAACTATAGGGCTGAGACTGCTGTGGTCTGGCAGTCGCTATTAATCAGAGGAGAACAAAGTCACAAACACAGTAGCCACTTCTCCCACCATATTCCGCCCCCACCTTTGGTGGCTGATTGCACCAGGGGCACCCAGGTCTGCTGAGGTGCACAGCTCTGCATCTGGCTGCACTGGAGTTTCAGGGGCTCAGAACCCCATTGCTCACCACATCCTCCGATGGAGGTGACTGAGGCGACTTGGCCCCAGAGCAGAAGCTCGTCTCTCCAGGAAATCTCTCACCACATGAGAAGCCAGAACAGGGAAAGGGAAAATAAAATGCTTCAGCACTACCTACCAGAAAACAAAAACAAAAAAGACCTCTTTATGTCAACCTGCTACAGCATTCACTCCCACAAATGCCCAGGAAGAGAAATAATCCATTAATTACCATGAATAACTAAGGTAACAAGGCAGGTCAGAAAGAAAATGAAACATTTCCAGAAAATAAACTTAAAGACATAGAAAAATGTGACTTAAATGACAAAGAATTCAGGATTGCAGTTCTGAAAAAAAAATCAAAGAGAAGCAAGAAAACTCACATAGGCAATTTAATGAACGCATAAATAAAATCAATGAACAAAATGAATATTTTATCAAAGAGATTGAAAATTTTAAAAGAACCAAATAGAAATTCTGGGGCTGAAGAACTCAATAAAAGAGATGAAGAATGAAATAGCCAGCTTAGGAAATAGAGCTGACCAGAAAGAGGAAAGAATGAACAATATCAAAGATAGAAATCTGGAAATGATACCGATGCAAGGAGAGAGAGACTTGAGAATTAAGAGAAATGAAAGAACTCTACAAGAACTATCTGACTCCATCAAAAAGAGCAAGATAAGACTAATGGGAATACCAGAAGGGGTAAAGAGGAAGCAGGGCACAAAGAGTCCATTCAAACAAAGAGTTGAAGAGAACGTCTCAAACCTATGGAATGAACTAGATCCTTGAATCCAAGAAGCAAACAGAATACCTAATTGCCTCAATCCTAACAGGCCTTCTACAAGGCACATTATATTGAAGCTGTTGAAAATTAATGACAAAGAATTCTCAAGACAGCCAGGGAAAAGAAGATGGTAACCTACCAAAAAAAAATCTACTAGGTAATCATCAGACTTTTCAGCAGAAACTGTATAAGCCAGGAGGGAGTGGAATCAAATATTCAAACTATTGAAAGAGAGAAAGAACCAGCCAAGAATACTATATCCTGCAAAATTATCCTTTAGATATGAAGGAGTAATAAAGACCTTTTCATATATACAGAAGCTGAGGGAATTTTCCACCACAAGGCCTGCATTACAGGATATACCAAAGGAGGCTATTCAACTGGAAACAAAAAGACAAAAGGATACAAAACTGAGTAAGATGACTAACAGACAGACAGAAGCAGGAAATGGCACCCCTTACACAGTAAAGGGCAGTATACACTTAAACATAACATAAAAGGTAAAGGAGATAAAAACATAAAAAAAAAGAGAAGACTATTTGCTACTGCAACTAAAAAATGAACTCACAGCATAAATAGGACAAATTTGTAACAATAAAAACATAAAAGGGGAAGAAATAAGGTCTGAATTTGCAAAGGGGAATGAAGAAAAGATGCATTATGAAGAAAAAGAACTACTGTATATATGAAACTTGTTTTTACATAAACTTAATGGTAATCACTCAAAAAAAAAATCCATACCTGGGACACATAACATAAAAAAAGAGTAAACAGAGGAAAAAAATCATAGCATACTACCAAACTAAAATAATAGACAGAAACACAAAGGCAAAGAAACAATGGAGACGAGCTACCAGAAAACAAAGATAAAATCGCTATAGGAGATCCTCATATAATAATAATCATCCTGAATATAAATGGAGTGCTCACTAATAAAAAGGCTCAGAATAGCAGATTGCATAAAAAAAACCAAAAACCCAGGTGCAGTCACTATGGAAAACAGTATGGAGGTTCCTCAAAAAATTAAAAATAGAACTATCTTATGACCCAAAAATTCCACTCCTGGGTGTTTATACAAAGAAACCCAAAACACTAATTCAATAAAATATATGCACCTTTATGTTTATTGCAGTACTACTCACAATAGGCAAGATGTGGAAACAACTGAAATACTCATCAATAGATGATTGGATAAAGAAATTGTGGTACATTTATACAATGGAGTATAACTTGGACATAAAAAAGAATGAAATCTTACCATGTGCAAGAACATGGATGGACCTAGAGAATATTATGCTAAGTGAAATAAATCAAACTGAGAAATACATTTGCCATATGATCTCACTTATATGTGGAATCTAAAGAACAGAATAAATGAGCAAATAAAACAGAAATAGACCCAGAGATATAGAGAACAAACTGAGTGTTGCTAGATATGAGGGAGGATTGGGGGATGGGGAGAAAGTGAGGAAATTAGAAAGTACAAATTTGTAGTCACAAAATAGTCATGGGGATATGAAACACAGTGTGGGAAATATAATCAATAATGCTATAAAGATGATGTAGGGTGCCAGATGGGTACTGGATCTATCAGAGGAATCATGTCATAGATTATATAGATGTCTGACCACTGTACAGTACACCTGAAGCTGAAGTAGAACAATATTGAAGGTCAACTATAATTATATATATATATATATATATATATATATATATATATTTCCCCCCTCCATGGGATGTAAAATATAGCATAGGGAATATAGTCAATGGTATTGTAATAGTTATATATGATGTCAGAGAGGTAGTAGATCTGGGGGGGGTTATCACTTTGCGAGGGATGTAAATGTCTAATCATTTATGTTGTTTTGTACACCTGAAGCTAATACAAAAAAATTAAAAACAACCCACCCCCAATAAAAAAACAAAACCCAACCATATGCTGCCTCCAAGAGACACATCTCAGATACAAGGACAAATATAGGCTCGAAGCGAAAAGGTGGAAAATGGTACTTCAACCAAATGGAATCCAGAGAAAATCAGGTGTAAGCATATTTATATCTAATGAAGCAGACTTCAGGATAAAAAGGTAACAGGAGGCAAAGATGGACATTTCATAATGATAAAGGGGACAATGCAACAAGCAGACATAACACTTATCAATATATACGCTCCCACTCAGGCAATACTAAAACATATAAAGAAACTACTAACAGAACTAAAGAAAAAACTGACAAAAACACAATTATAGTAGGGGACCTAAATCCGCCATTGACAGCTATGGATAGATCATCCAAACATAAAATCAATAAGGAAATATCAGCCTTAAATGACACATTAGACCAAATAGACATAATTGACATTTACCGAGCCTTTCATCCTACAACACCAGACTACACATTTTTTTGAGTGCACATGGAGCATTCTCAAGGATACACCATATGTTGAGACCCAAAACTAGCCTCAGAAAATTCAAGAAGACTGAAATCATACCAAGCATATTTTCCCACCACAATGCTTTGAAAATGGAGATCAACTGCAAAAAGAAAGGGGAAAACCCACAATACATGGAGATGAAAAAACATGCTACTAAACAACTGGGTTCAAAGAAGAAATAAAAGGAGAGATCAAAAGATATATAGAAACATATAAGAATAAAAATGCATTGTATCAAAATTATTGGGATGTGGTAAAAGCTGTATTAAGAGGGAAATTTTTATCATCCCAGGCCTATCTGAAGAAACAAAAAAAAATTCCCAAATAAACAACCTAACATTACATCTTAAAGAACTAAAAATAAAAGGAAAAAATGAAACCTAAAGCAGAAGGAAGGAAATAATAAAAATTAGAGCAGAATTAAATGAAATAGAGAAAAAGACAACAGAAAAAATTAATGCAACAAAGAGCTGGTTCTTTGAGATTAATAACATTGACAATCTCTGACTAGACTCACTAAGGAAAAATAGAAAAGCCACAAATAAACAAAATCAGAAATTAAAGAGAAGTGACAACAGATACCACAGAAATACGAAGGATCATACAAGAATACTATGAAGGAAGCACTACATGCCACAAAATTCAATAACCTAAAAGAAATGGACAAATCTTAGAAATATATAACCTTCCTAGACTGAATCATGAAGAACTTGAAAATCTAAATAGACTGTTCAACAGTAAGGAAATGGAAACAGTCATCCAAAACCTCCCCAAAAGCAAAAGTTCAAGACAAGATGGCTTTACTAGTGAATTCTACCAAACAAACATTCAAAGATGATTTAATACTTGTCTGCCTCAAACTCTTCCAAAAAATTGAAGAAGTGGAAATGCTTCCTAACTCATTTTATGAGGTCAACATTACCCTAATACCAAAACCTGGTAAGGATAACACAAAAAGAGAAAACTATAGACCAATGTCTCTGATGAGTACAGATGTAAAAATTCTAAATAAAACACTAGCAAATCGAATACAACAATACATTAGAAAGATTACATATCACACTCAAATGGGGCTCATTTCAGTGGCACAGGAATGGTTCAACATATGCAAACTGATCATTGTGATACATCACATAAACAAAATAAAGGATAAAAAGCATATGATTATATCAATAGATGCAAAAAAAGCATTTGACAAGATACAACACCTATTTATGATTAAAAAGCTCAATAAAATTGGTATAGAGGAAAGTGCCTCAACCTAATAAAGGCCATATATGATACAGTCTCAGCTAATATCATAACTAATAGGGAAAAACTGAAAGCTTTTCCTCTAAAATCAGTAATAAGACAGGGATGCCCTGTCACCACTGTTATTCATCATAGTGTTGGAAGTCTTAACCAAAGTAATCAGCCAAGAGAAAGAAACAAAAAGGTCATTGAAATTGGAAATAAAAAAGTTAAATTGTCACTTTTTGCAGATAATATGATTCTTATATAGAAAACCCTAAAGACACCACCAAAAAAACTATTAGAAACAATAATCAAATATGGTAAAGATGCAGGATACAAAATCAATGTACAAAAATCCATTGAATTTCTATATACTAACAATGAAAATTCTGAAAAAGAAATGAAAATACCTCACAATTCCTTTGCAATTGCAATAAAAAGAATAAAATCCTAGTAATACACTTAACAAAGGATGTGAAGGAACTATACTCTGAAAACTATAAGACAATCTTAAAGGAAATTGAAGATGTTCACAAAAAATGGAAAGATATTTTGTGTTCACAGATTGGAAGAATCAACATACTTAAAATGGCCATATTACCCAAAGCAATATACAGATTTAACACAATCTCCATCAAAATCCCAATGGCATTTTTTCAAGAAATAGAACAAAAAATCATCAGATTTGTATGGAATCACAAAAGACCCTGAAAAACCAAAGTAATCCTAAGAAAAAAGAATAAACCTGGAAGTATCACACTCCCTGACTTCTTTTTATACCACAAAGCATCGATAATCAAAACAGTGTTGTATTGGGGAAAAACACAAACATACGGACCAGAATTGAGAACTCAGAAATAAACCCACATACATATGGCCAGATAATTTTTGACAAAGAAGCCAAAAACATTCAATGAAAAAAAGAAAGCCTCTTCTTCAAAATGATGGTGGGAAAATTGGAAAGCCATGTGCAAAAAAAATGAAATTAGACTGCTATCTATCACTATATACCAAAATTAACTCAAAATGGATCTAAGAGTTAAATATAAGACCTGAAACAATAAATTGCATAGAAGAAAGCATAGGTGCTAAACTTATGGACCTTGGGTTCAGAGAGGATTTAATGAATTTGACCTCAAAGGCAAGGGAAGTAAACACAAAATTAAATGAATGGGATTATATCAAACTAAAAATCTTTTGCACAGCAAAAGAAATAATCAACAAAATAAGTGGCAACCAACCAAACGGGAGAAGATTATTTGCAAGCAACACCTCTGATAAGTGGTTAATATCCAAAATACATAAATAACTCATACAAATCAACAACAACAAAAGCAAACAGTCCAGTTAAAAAATGGTCAGAGGACCTGAACAGATACTTCTCCCAAGAAGACATACAATGGCCAACAGATATATGAAAAAATGCTCAACTTCACTAGTTATTAGGGAAACGTAAGTCAAAACCACAATGGGATAGCACCTCATACTTGTTAGAATGGCAAGTAGTAACTTGTGTTGGAGACGCTGTGGAGGAAAAAGAGCTCTCATACACTGCTGGTGGAAATGTAAATTGGTACAGCCACTTATGGAAAACAGTATAGAGTTTCCTCAAGAAATTAAAAATATAATTACCATAAACCCCAGGAATCCCTCTTCTGGATATCTACCCCAAATATCTGAAAATATTTATCCATAAACGTATGTGTACCCCATGTTCATTGCAGCATTATTCATGGTGGCCAAGACATGGAAACAAACAATGTCCTCTGATAGTTGATTAGATAAAGAAGATGCGGTACCTATATACAATGGAATATTGCTTGACTATAAGAAAAGATGAAATACTGCCATTTGTGACAATGTGGATGAATCTTGAGACTATTATGCTAAGCGAAATAAGTCAGACAGAAAAAGTTGAGAACCATATGACTTCACTCATATGTGGGATATAAAACTGAAATCAACAAATGAACAAAAAAACAAACAAAGAAAAAAATCATAGACACAAACAATACTTTAGTAGTTACCAGTGGGTAAGGGGGGATAGAAGAAGGGAAAAGGGGTCAAATATGCTGTGATGGAAGGAGAACTGACTCTGGGTGGTGAACACACAATGCAATATATAGATGATATATTACAGAAATGTACACTTGAAGCCTATACATTTTTACTAATCAATGTCACCCCCAACAAAATTAATAAATAAAAAATATTATAATAGTCACAAATACTTCATATTGTTTTTGTCAGTAGACTAAGTATATTGATGTACTATTAAAGAAGTAAAAGAGCAATATGATTTCTTCATGCTTAAGTTTGCTTATCCTAACACCTGAAATGTATTGCTGTAAGACAGAATATTTAATACAGTCTAATTTTTGCTGGTGACCATAGGTAAAAAGTCTGATAGAAATAAACAAATTCACCTTGAGTGAGAAGCTTCTAATAACACAAAATCAATAGTAAGTTATAGTCCCATAACAACAACTAATTCAGTGTGTTTCACTTGGGTGAGTTATATGAATGTTCAATATCTTTTTTGTTCCATAAAATGGGAAAGAATATCTATATTTAAATCTTGCTATTAGAGACTGCTGGTGAGTACATAATTGTTTAATAAATAATTAATTCCTCACTTCTAAAACAGCCTAAGTTAAAATTCAGCGGTGAGGGTGTGAAAAATATGTCCTCAATATTTTTTGAATAAATGAATCAACAAGTGAAAAAGATTTCTTGTGGTCAATGCATACTCCAAATTTACACAAAAATTTTAGATTTCTATTTATTATAAAAGTTGAAAGATTTAGAAACATATCTTCTAATTTTATAGGTTTTCATATAGCTATTTGAAAATCTCTTGTTATTATTTGTAGCTTTCTCCAAAATTTGGCTTGATTCTAGAAAATTTTCTTCATTACTTGAAATGCACATTGCAGAATGATTTCAACAATCTACAAACATTATCAATAAGAAAGACCTATTACTTAATACAACAAAGAATAATTCATATGGGACCTCAAAATCAGATTTGTTCTTTATATAGCAAGAGGGAAGACAAGTAGATTAAGTATGAGTAGCCTTTCAGCCTAGGAAATTGTGTGGTCATAGAGTCATATATTTCTAATTGTGTACCTTGGCTCTGTGTTCAGGAGAATATTACTTAGATGTCCCTGTCCTAAGCATTTTGATTTTTTAAAAATATATGAGTCTCCTTTAAAAGCTTTCAGGCCTGAGCTTTGAAGTAGTAAATCAAGTTTACCTGAGTATGCATTATAACTGTCTAATCCATGAAAGTGATATTCTATTTGTTTTGTGATATTTGATTCCCTGTTAAATACTTTAAAATGGAGGTTCCTGCCTGGCCGTGTGGTGTGAGGGTACTTAATATCTAAGAGGATTCAGTTGTCATGAATATATATATGTATATTTAGAGGGTCTTAAAATACTCCTTTTGAGTGGAGCCATTTTGAAGAGTAGTCTATTCATTGACCATCTCTAAAAGGTAGAAGTTGACAATAATAATGTATCATGAGGAACCATATATTTCTCCTCCTTCTGTCTAGTTCAAGTTTGAGAGTGCACTAAAATGGAGCTAGAAAGGAATGTTAGAAAAAAAAAAAGGCTTACATATTACCTACTAGCTTTTAGGATGCATGCAACTCAAACTGGGAGTAATTGTAATTGACATACTTATTAGATTTCCTGGAATTCTTTCATTAGAGAGAACACATTTATTCAAAACTATTCTTTCATATATATGTTATTAAGAAACATTTCTTCTTCCATGAAGAAATACCACATAGCAAATGGAATGCTGATATGGTACAATAAAATACGGTAAATAGAAAATAAAACCTAAAACAATCTTTAAAATAGCTACACAGACCTTTACAACATTTACAATTTGTTACCAATGGTACTATACCATACTAAATTAAAACTGAGCTCACACATAATAAAAATTCATCAAATACTCTAATTACACTTGAGATTTAGGTTTCTGACAAATTGGTACTTCCAAATATTTTGATTTTGCATGCTGAATCAGGATTTACATTTCCACATTCATTTTCAGCATGTATCCAAAATGGGATAACTATAATTATTCAACAGAAATTTATTTATTGCCTCTCAAATTGTCAGTTCTATTCTAGGTACTAGCTATATAGTGATGAGAAGACATTTGTTTATTCAAAAATATTTGTAAAGCACCTATCACATGCCTGACATTGTTATAGGCCCTAGGGCTATAGCAGAGGGGGGAAAGACAACCATCCCAGCCCTAATGGTTTGATTGCATGTGTTGTGGGGAGAGAAGGTAAAAAATGGACAAGATATTATATTAAAATATAAGGTGCTTAGATGGTAATCAGTGCTAATTTAAAAATAAAAATAAAGTAGGGAATGGCATAGGGAGTGTGGTGGTCGCAGTGATGGGGTTTGCAAATTTTGATTGGGTAGTTAAGGAAGTTTTCATGGACAATGTGCCATTTGAGTAAAGACTGAGAAGAGATGTGATAGGGGAGTGAGTCATGAAGATACATGGAAGTATATTCAGGAAGAGGGACCAGCAAGAGCAAAGGCCCCCAAAGCAGGTATCAGCAGGGTGCTAATATGACAAAGGAAAATGAGTATTTCCAAATATCTTCGGGGATAATCAGAGAAGGATGGGGTAGATGGTGGGGCGGCTGCTTCCTCAGGGCTTTGTAGCCAGTATTAGGACTTAGTCTTTATCCAGAGGGAAATGGGTAGCCATTGAAAGCCTTTGAGTGGTGGAAGGATAGGATCTGAGTTTTATTTTAATGAATCATTCTGGCTGCTGGGTGAAGAATAGATTGAAAAGAGAATGGTGAAAGCAGGAAGTCTATTTAGGAGGCTATTTTAATAATTCATGGAGAGACATTGGTGAAATAGACCAGGTAAGAGAGAAGAGATTGGGTTCAAGATACATTTAGAAGGTGAAGCATCAACTGAAATTGATGGCCATTTAGCTGTGGGATTTCATATAAATAGCGGAGACAAGGGTGATTCCAAAGATCTTGGCCTTAGCAACTGAATACATATATTAACCATTTTCTGAGACGAGGAAGGCTGTAAGAGGAACATTTTTGGCATGAAGAACATGAGCTCAGCTTTGGAATGTTAATAGTGAGTTAAGGTGGTTTGATATGATTATGGAATTCAGAAAGACTGTCTAGGCTAGAGAATGAAAAATCTCTTATCCTGAGAATAAGAATGACATTTAATGCCATGTGTTTGGATGAGATCACCAAGGTTGTGAGAGTAGACAGAAAATACTGGGTTGTTGGAAAAGTCATGATGCATTTTTGCAATGAAAAACACAGAAAAAATACATCATGACTTTCCCCACAGTCCAATAGAAGAAATGTACTAACTGCTCCATGAGAACTCCAACATTTAGAGGTTGGGGTTATGAGAAGGGATTAGCAAATGAAATGGAGAATGGTTATTTCAGTAAGGAAGAAAGAAAACCAAGTGAGTAGTGTATTATCCTAGAAGTCAAGTGAAAGATTATTTCAAGGAAGAGGGAATGATGAACTGTGTTGAGTGCTGTTGATAAATCAAGTAACATGAAAATTGAGGACTAATTATTGGATTTTTAAAATGTAGGGATCACTAGTGACCCTGATAAAAGCAATTTCAGTAATATCCTTGGGGAAAAGGTCCAATTTAGACACATTAAAGAGAAAATAAAATGGAAGGAGAGATACTTAAGAGAGTAAGTTTGGGTTGTCTTTCAAGGAGTTTTTTTGTAAAGTAAGAGAGAAAAGAACCGAGAAAAAAACTTTTCCAAGTTTGAAAAAATACCATATACATAAACTGTTGAGAAAGACCCAGTAGAGCTGGAAAATTTTCAGAGACACACAATCCTTTCTATTATGAAGGGATTTCTATATGAGAGATAATAATCTAGCGGCTAAATAATTAAGGACATAATCAGGTTCTGTGGTGTAATAAAACAAAATGCTGTGAGACAATTAGTGAAGGGATGAGAAATCATTTTTACTGAGATGAATGTGACCACAAGGAACCAGTTGTATAATGAGAATCTCTAATAGGAATATTCCAGGCAAAGTGGCCAGCTAAGTGTGAAGATCCTAAGGCAGGGATGTTTAGTTTTCCATGCACAAAATAAAGCATCTTAGAGGCTAGCAGAAGGAATTTGCATTTTATCCTAGGAGCAGTGAGAAAGCGTTGGAGGGTTTTCAAAAGTCATGTTGATCACTAATGTGGAAAACGGACTTTGGAAAAAGACGAGGGTGGAAGCATGAGAACTAGTCAGAAGTGAACTTCAATATCTCAGATGAAGTTGATGGTGACGTGGTTTAGAATGCCCATGGGAAAAGTGGATAAAGATAGAATTTTAATTTTATTTAAATAGAAGTATTTAAATAAGCATTTAAAGAATTTTTCACAATAACCTTGTATAATAATAACTGGCATGTATTGAACACTCACTGTTTCCTGAGTATTGTGGTAAGCATTTTATAAATAAAGTTTTATTTATTTTCACATCAACTATGTTATACAGTCGTTATTCTCATTTTACAGATGAGAAAACTGAACTTCAGGCAGGTATTTTAACTGAAGTAGATGTACACAGTTGGCACATAGTGGAGTTGGATCTCTAGCCTGGTCTGCCCACTCTGAAGTCCCCTTTATTGCTTTCCCAAGTGACCCTATTTTATCGCCCACCTGTGGCATCCCAACCATCTACATTTCAAGCTTCACAAGAACACTATTCATCAGCTCATCTGTCCTTAAAACTTGTGCCGAACTAAAAGGGAGGAAAAGTTGTGCCTTCTCCATAGGGGACTAGAAGATCCCAACACATGTCTCTACCAATTCATTTTCCCAAGCTACTTACCTCGTTTAATCTGACCCACCCAGACCCCTTTTTTTGGTTAAACCCATATCAGTTTTTGAGTGGAAGCCTGAGTGGGACAGCATGGAAACTATAGTCCCTTCCTTTTCATAAATATAAAAGTAGTTTCCCCAAACATAAACAGGAGTCTTTCTCTACCACTTTCCACCTGTCAGAGGATATGCACTGTTTTAAATAAACTATAACATGAGATGTGGGGAAAGAACTATATACATAGAAATAAACCATTTAGTAAAATATTTCATAGCTTAATCAACTTTTATTTTGGGATAGTGCTCTATGATACTAATTAATTAAAGCCCAAACCTTAGGGAAATGAATGGAGGTGCTAAGTTTCTGCTCCTCCTTAACTACCATGCATGTTGAAATAGTGACTATTAATGAGAACAAACTAATTTATCGGGAAGAACACTAGATTTGGAGAAGACCTGATGTATGATATTGAGTTGTCAAAAAAGTCATGATGAATTTTTGCAACGAAAAACTTAGAAAAAATACATCATGACTTTTCCAACAACCCAATAGTTAAGGGATGACTTACATTTAAGCAATGGTCTAGCACTCAATGGGCAATTTGTGTTCATTAGTTCATTAATGGCACTATGGTCATCTCCATCCTACAGAAGAGGAGACTAAGGGGTATTGAGAATAACTGGTTTGAGAAGGGTCACACAGCTAGTACGTGGTCAAGATTTGAATCAAACCACTAGCTCTCCAGAGACTCCGATTTAATCACAGTGCTTCACTGCCTTTCCTTCTGTTCCCTCCCTCCCACTGGGACAGTTTTCAAAATCTGCATTTATTGATGGAAGATGAAGCTGAGTGCCCTGCGTGTCAGATCATCCTTTCACAAGTGGTTGTTCTTTTACCATCTCTCCCATCATTGGGAGGTCTAGTCATCTTCACACAACAGGATGCCCACTGCGCTGCTTCAGTCAACTAGAATTCCCAGCTGAGCATGGAAATTAGGATTCTACAGTGATCCTTACTTGTCCCCGCATGAAGGGGGTATATGTAAGGAAAGTATTTAAAGCTGTAAATCAGCACATAAATTACTTTAAAAAAATGATGACAGTTTTCTAAATTCCTAGTTCTTTTGGCACCACAAGGGCAAGTTTGTTCGTTTGATGGCTATTATGTGGACTTATATAAATAGAAAAGGCATGATCAGAGGGTTAGAGCTTGTGTTTGCATGACATCCAATCCGGTTTCTAAAAAACTGCAATATTTTTTAATATGATGATCTGATCTCCCAGTTACGATATCAAAAGTATTAGATGATGCTTTATTGACCTGACACTCTGTCTCTGGTTTTGCCCAAATTATGCAGGAGAGTTTCAAGTCTTTAAAACACAGTGTTTAAAAACTATAAGCACTCAGAGAAGCATGTATTTGATAAGTATTAGCCAATAAGAACTGTCTACTGACATTGAACTCAATTATTCTAAACATACAATGATACTCTGTGGTGGATCATAGGAAACTAAACATGTGATAGAGAAAACAGCTCTACAGAGTGAAAGATAAACTTGGATTCATTGCTCAAAAAGACACTATGGACTGAAAATAGAATATCTTAAAAGTGTTTAGATGCATTGATGCCAATAGGTTCATGCTAAATTATTAGTGAAGGAAATGAAGATGGTTTTGGGAGCCATATAGATCATTAAGGTTGACTGCAAGAAGAATGAAATCCCTTTCTGCAATAAAATTATAGCAGCTACCATGTAATGCTGACTGGGAGCCAGACACTGTGTGAAATGCTTTATCAGTAACCTTTATGATATTTAATCCCTTGAACAAACTTTGGTGGAATGTGTAATGAGATGCTTGGCACATAGCAGCACTCAATGAATAATTGTGCATAAATAAGAAAACTGTGACTCAGTGAGATGTCTAGCAGATGGAGGAGCTGGCATTCTAACCCAAGGTGTCTGACGTCAAAGAGCCAAGCTCTTTAACCCTCACTGTTTTCTGTCCCAGGATCTTGTGAGGGTCAGAACAGTGGATGTTGCATGGGTTGATCTCACTGTGTTGAATTTTTAGGTTGATTCATAGATATTTGTAAATGAATGATCCTTAAGATCCAGACAGCTCAAAAATCTTTTAAAAGCACATCTTACTCTTACCAAGTGCATTTATTATAATGTATTAAAGAGAGAATAAAATAAATTAAAAAATCATTTCTAAAATTACAAGTTAGAAGTATTATATTAATACTTTGTGTATTGTATTAATTCTTTCTGGTACTTGTCACTATAGGCAATAGAAGCAGGTCTAAAACTTCATAAGTAGCTAATAATTTGCTAATATATGTCTAGCACTAAGTATTTAGGAAATGGAGAAATGATCAGAAAGTTATCAAAAGCTACTTTAGGTATCAAATTGTTTAGTGCAGAGCTGAGTCCAACAAATTGATTTGTAATGTGAATACTGAGCAAAATCTAATATCATTCAAGATAATTAGCCTCATTATTTGTAGTCACTTAACAACTGAAATCCAAACAAGTATTGATTAGGGTTTCCAGATACATTTCATTTATTCCCTTTATCTAAAGAATAGATTATATTTCTCAAAAGGAATACAATTTTCTTCTAAAAGTATTATTTATGAATTCTTATTTTAAATATAGATGTTAATAAAGGTCTCATGTGAATATCGATATTCGGGTTTTATAACTCCTACACGACAAGTACCATTATGAAGTATTCATTGAGTAAGTTAAATTACATATTAAATAAACACAGTACTTTCATTGTCACACTTTTCATAGGGTAAATTTTCCATCAGGTGGTCAGATAATTAACATGCTACAATGAGTTTCTCATCATGTTTTAATTATTTATCACATGGCTCTAATCCTGTGGCTTCTAAAAATAACTATTGTTTACTATTTTACTGTACCTTAGTTTCTAATACCATAAAATGTCTATTAAGAATACATGTATACACTTATTTAAAAAAAAATACACAGTGTTATTTAAGGACTAAACTAGGCAGTGGTCCCCATAAACAAGAGACCATTCTGTGCAAAATGGTACTGCATGGACTGAAGGCCCAAGATAATACGAAAATACAATCTGTACTCTACCGGGGATGCCAAACTATAGTATACAAGTGGACGCTTTGGTCAATGTTGCTCAAGCAGTAGTTCGCCATAATCAAAAATGTCTGGTAACCATTTTGAGCAACTCTTGTAATTGCAGAAGTCAAATGTGACTTGTATTCATCTTTTGTTATTGGTATATATTATTACAATTTATTTAATACAGTTTCCCGTTTTTAAAATGTGTATACATTTTTGGCACCCTCTGTATAATAAAAGTAGTGCAAACATGTATATGTGATTGCAGGCATTGGTTAGAGAAATGCACATATCAATGAATTCAATCTTATTATGTTCTATTAAGATGATTGCATAATTAATGTAAATGACATTTATGTGAGCCCAAATGGCCCTTATGTGACAAAATAAAACTAGAGAGAATGCTTTAAAACATAAACACACTCAGTTATTAGATACATGTATTTATTTGATATTACTTTAAAGTTTGTATGTACAAAATTTCAATATTAAGAGGTGATGTTCTGAATTAAAAAGTTTCCCCAAATAACCAACTTAGTTAACAACTAATACAGAAAAATAATCCATAATGTATAAATTGTGCATCTGTGTAGATCAAGTTTATTTTACAATAGAAATTAAATAAAACTGTATAACAAAATATAGTACTATGGAGAGAAAATACCTTTTTAAAAGCATGTAGACAGTCTATGAGAAAACTCAAAGACAAAGACTGATTCTGAACAGATTCCATGACGTTTAAATATTTGCAATATTAAAATATTTGTCTATACTTGGAAATGAAGGGGCAGAGAAAAATTTTGATTCAGTTTAATGTTTCTTAAAACAAATAGTAAGTATTCAATGAAATTTAGTATTTGTATGAGATGTTAAATATTCCAACTGTACTGAAGAAAGTAGGTTAAAAAAAAAACCACAAAAAATTATTTATGTTCCCTTATCAACTTCCCAAAGGTACTATTACTAACAGGTAGTTCACTATCCATATATTCACACACACACTTCTTAAAATATTACAGATTGGATTATGGCATACAGTTACAGTATATACTGTTCTCAGTTCAAGGGGGGAAATGTATTTCACATCTGACTGTAACACTGAGTCTTTATGCAAATCATTAGTGTAGGTTTTTATTTCTAAATTAATTTTCCTAAACATTTCAAGTTGTATTTGTATGGTAGCCAACT
Source organism: Hipposideros armiger (assembly GCF_001890085.2). Classification (NCBI taxonomy): domain Eukaryota; kingdom Metazoa; phylum Chordata; class Mammalia; order Chiroptera; family Hipposideridae; genus Hipposideros; species Hipposideros armiger. The sequence goes on from NW_017731410.1 coordinate 1,167,918, forward strand.
AATACCTCTGTCCACACAAGAATATTTATACTTAAACCCAAAACCTTTAAATGTAAATAACCTCTTATTGCTACTAAAATGGTTTTGGATGAAAAGCTTGTGTTATTATGAACAATTCTTAGGCACAATATTAGGCCCTTCAGATCTAACAATCATCAACCCAGACTGTCTTAAAATACCATGAGAACTGACAAATGAAACAGTGATTTCTGTCAAGTTCTAACTAGAGATAATCCAATCTTGATTTTATTCTTCAGGGAAGTTATTTGTAAGCTCTACTGCATACCTCTACTGTCTATGCTTAAAATAGGGCCCATGATTTGTGTGTATAGTGTAGTGTCTAAAAGCTCCCTGGCTTCAGGCCCAGCTTTTCAACCCATTCTTTCCAACGTAATAACTGTTAGGTTTTATAATTCACTTTGTTCTTGTCCTCTGCTACTCCTGGCTGAAAGTCCCAATTCAAGCCCAAGAGTTGTGATGCATGAAATTTTGAAGATTTGTAGATTTTAATAAAACCCCAGTGATATCAGAAACTTATCTAAAATTTATACTAACTTGTATGAAGATTGTGTACCTAATTTAACTTAACGATCAGGAAAAAAAGTCATTAACAATTAATTTGGAAACAAATGAGAATTATCCCCTATCTTTAGAAGATGGGCAAACTACTACTACATTGAAAATGATAAATTTACAAAGCTTTAAAGGATTACTTATTTTATTATGGTGACAATTCACTGCTTTACCAAAATACAAACTGACTTGATTATATGAATGCTTTATGACTCGAATTTACAAATTCACCAAGTATCACAAAATACTTTCTAAATTTAGCTAAAATTACTATAGAGTAATAAAATTGGGAAAGTTTTAGATATCTGTCTGACAATTAACTATTATGGTATGTCAGTGTTATATTTTCCAAGGCTTTGAATAAGAAATGTTTGTCACATACATTGCTACTTCTTGGCTCTTAAATTGAAACTTTCATTCCCTATGAGCCATCTAGAAGTGAAGAGGTCCCACAGTGGCCTTGTAAAGGAAATCAAGTGAGATCTCTTGAGTGATGGGCAAAACAATGAATCTAAGAAAGACTGAAACCTCCAGTGGATTTGTTATATGGCTACTATTGTACACAGTCTGAAGCCTACATGTGAGATCTTATAAAGTGACCTAAACACTAACCAGACATTCTAGTTCTTTTTAATATGCTCTGAGAGAATGTGTTTAAAGGAAATTTGCTACTTGGAGAAAAGCCCTTTTTCTCCCCCATTTGTACCATTTGGGTCTCTGCTTGTTCCTGGCAGTGGTTCTGATGGTAGGACCACATGCCATTATTGTAATACCACTTCTGTTAATCACAGTGAAAGCCAAATTAAAATGTCCCAGACAAAGATATGCACTTCTTGATTTGGAAAACATGTGCAAGTGTAGCTTAGGCCTGGAAGGATCTTATAAATAAAGTATTGATTAACGTAGTGAAAATAACATTGTAAATGAAATAGATTGGTGTGCTTTCTTAGTCATGAGGCCATGGGAATGGACTACAGAGTGAATCAAGAAGTTTCACTATTTTGCTTAACTAGAATTAAGAAATTTCAATTGTGATTAGAATGAAACTGAAAACTTTTTCAGAATCTGTTGCTTTGGTAATACTTTTCAAGTATTGCACTATATAATAGTGTCTAAGTTATCTAGAACTCTTAAAGTAATTTTTAAAAAGTTTTCTACAGTAGTCAAATGGAAACGGTTTGTTTCAGTAAACCAAAATTGCTTCAACATGGATTAGGGTATATTTCCACACAAAGAGGGAAAAAACTTATTCCCTGTTGTATTTCAATGAACTCAAACATTGTTCAATGTTTCTATTCTGAAACCATGAGGATTCTAACTGTAGGGAACTTGTGAAACCTTGAGAATATGGAGGGAGTTGAGTATAACCTGAGGATGTATTCTGACTTTTAATCATGCTAGGACACTGGGTTGAAAAGAACAGTGGACAACTGTCCATTTGTCCTCTCCCCTGGTTGAAGTATAAGTGATATATACAGGCTGTAAAAGGACAGTGTTAGATTTTCAGAAACTTGGCTATAACCGTTTCCGGCCAGGAATGACTTGTACCTCCTAATGACCACCCTCCATTCCCTACAGTGGCAAAGGGATTCCTGAGACACAGGTCACAACCATAAGCTTAAGAAGCTCTAGGGACAATTAACTTACCACCGCCCTCTCCCTGCTACCCAACCCTTGCCTTACCTTTTACCTAATGTCCTTTTGCTGACCCACGGTCTCATGTAGAATATCATATTACTTTTACTTGTCATGTCTCCTGAGTATCCTCTAGGCTATGACAGGTTTTCAGATTCCATGTTTTTGATAACCTTGACAGTTTTGAGGAGTACTGGTCAAATATTTTATAGGCTGTTTTTCAGTTTTGGTTGTCTGACATTTTTCTCATGATTAGACAGGAGTCATTGGGTTTTTGGAGATGAAGACCACAGAGGTAAAGTGTCATTTCTCATCATATCATGAGTACAGCCATCTCAGATGGCTGAGGCAGTGTTTGTTGAGTTTCTTCACTATAAAATTTTTCTTTTTTCCCCCACTTTCCCCACTGTATTCTTTGGAAGGAAGTTATTATGCACAGCCTACATTTTAGGAGTTGGAATTATGCTTAGCCTCTTTCATAGGGAGGTACCTACATAAATTATTTAGAGATCTTTTTTTTTGCACAGGTGATTTATATATTTCCCCCATTTATTTATGTACTCAGTAATTTATTTATATCAATATGGACTCATGAATATTTGTTTTATATTTATGTATAATCCAATACAACATTATTTTGTCACTCATTTTGTCCCAGCTCTACCCTTTGGAAACTCTTTTAGTTAGCTCCTTGTCCTTTTGACATACTCCCATTCTTGGATTTCTTCTTCTTTCTATTCCTCCTCATTTTCTTCCTCCTTTTTTAGTACTTTCTTGCTTTCTGGCACTATAAAATGGTCTCAATGTATTTTGTATATTCCCTGCCCTGTCTCAGATCCACCTCCCAAGGAGACTTGTTCCTTTCATTGGAGAATGGTATTTGAAACAAAAATCTGGGTGCTGGCTATGCTAGTTATTCCTGGGATAGTGCTGCTTACAGGTCCTCAGCTGAATTTCATTTCTGGGATGAATAATGACTGCATTATTTGATGTGCATATTTGTCCTTGGTATATCTTCTTTGGTCTGTTCAAATCTTTTGCTCATTTTAAAACTGGATTGCTTTCTTATAAATCTTGAGAGTCCTTTATATATTTTGAATACAAGTTTTTTGTCAGAAATACTTTTTTATAGGTTTATTATCCTATAATTTACTTGTTCTAAGTGTACAATTTAATGATTCTTAGTAAATTCCTAGAGTTGTATGATTGCCATCATTATTGTTATTACTCTTATTTTGGAGTTAAAAATGTCAAGCTTATTTGTAATGTATTTATACATACCAATATGGAGCTCTCCATTTAATGGAAGTTAAGAATTTTGCATATTTTTATATACTCCTCTCTTTACCACCTAAAAGACTTGGATTTTAAATTAAATTATGAATATTACATCTTATTACTTGCACATTTTAAAATCTCTTTAATAAATTATGTTTATATTGACCTTATGTTGTATGACTTTGACAGTGATTATTTGTCATTCAACTTATTTCAGTTTATAAAGCTTTTGATATTTTTGACACAGTGAATTTACAAACACCTAAAAATGTTATTAAAATCTATAGGGTACAGATTGAATAAAGGGAGACTTAATAATGGGTACAAGCTTAGCTTCCTCCATCTATGATTAAAAATTCACTTTTATCTATATTGGAACGTCATCGTTATATTAGTGGAAAGACTCAATAGTATGTTATTAGCAAGCCAATAGTAAGCTAAATCTTAGGTTACCTTAACCAATTTGAGTGATTGGAATACTGAGGTGAAGAGTCGCACTTTACTATACACTGACCTGAGGCATGCTGGAGTGCTGGGTTTAGTTTTGTTTGCCATTCTATAAGAGAGACATTGACAAATTGGACCTAATACATAGGGCAACCAAGATAGTAAAAGGGCTAGACATGGTGTCACATAAGGAATGTTTAGAAAAAACTGGAATGTTTAGTCTGTAAAAGGAAAGAATGATGGGGCTGTGGATTGGTTGGAGGAACATGATAGCCATCTATCTTTAAACATTTACAGGACCAACAAAATAAAGAGGAGGTTTTTTTTTTTGGTCACAGGCTCACTGGCAATGGTAGATTGAGTTCAAAGGAGGCAGGACCTCACTTATAAAAATAAGAACTTCTTTAAATTTAGAAATTCTAAAAAAGAACAAAAGGACTCCAAGGTCATCAGCATGCAAGACTCCTATTTAAAAATCCTTGAAGTTTGCTAATTAAAAGCCATCATAAATCTATACTGCAAGCAGTCTTTTCTATGGTATTTGATAAATATGTGATTCTGGCAGTAAGCCTTCTGTTGTCCTGGACATTGAATATAAAGTAGGCTGGAAAGAATGGCTAGTGGATGATAAGAATTTTAAAGGTGACTAGCTTTTGTAGGCAGAAATATACCTATTTTAGTTGGAGAATGTGTATCTAAGAGTACAGAAAAAAAGCATAAGCAAATCTGTCATTTTCATAAAACACTGAATAGTCAAATCTGACTGAGAAACAACTGTTTATGTAAATGTTTATGAAATAATTGTTTGGAAGGAGAAATTAGGCTTTTCATTAACAGTCTCCAATGACTTCCATTGTCTGAATTAGATGGTCAATTTATAGTCATCATCCTACTTGAGCTATAACGAGCCATTTACACCGCCGACCACTTTCTCCTCTTAGAGACAAATCCGTCACTTGGCTTTCAGGACGCTGTGAACGCCTGGTTTTCATTCTTCCTTTCTGGATGCTCCTTTTTACTTTACTTTACTGATTCTTCAACACTCATTTCAGAGGAAATATCATTTCTCTCACATAGATTTACATGCCATGTATACGCTGATAGCTCCCAAACTTGTATCTCCATCCTCTACTTCCCTAATTTCTTTTTGCGTTTTTTACACCTTCCTGCAAGAGCTAGAGGTGTAATGTTGCCATTTTAAGATACGGTATTTAGATGAACTTCTGGCATTTTTTTATTCCTCCCTTTTTACAAATATAATTCGTATTCACTTTGTAGAAACTTAAAAATATATAGAGATAAGGAATATAAGTTAAAAATTGTCCATTAAGATAATCATGGTTACTAGTTTTATGTAATATGCTTTAAATCCTCCTAGCCTTTTTCTTACATGTTTTAAAGTTGGGCTGTGCTATTTATACTGCTTTTTTTTTTTACACCAAAGATATCATGAACAGCCTTCTATGTCATTTCCCAAAGTCTAATTTGCCAAATGTCCCCCAAAGCAAAGCAAAACAACGATAGTCAAATAGGTTTATGCAATTCTGCACTGTTAGCCCCTCAGGTTTAACAGTGCCTATTAGATGAGAGCAAAAGGCTTTGGAGAGGTCCAGTAGAGAAACCTGGCTCACCTTGCCAGGGTAACTCAATGAAACTTAATCATGGGATCTTCTGTAACACTAGGGAAATGAATGTTCCACAGAAAGTCCTTGATGAAAAGCTGTCCTACATCTATTGTAATGGATGCATAATCTATTGTTATTTAAACAACCCATTACAAGTCAATATTGAGATTATTTTCAAATTTTCACTGTTATAAACAATACCACCATGTAGATTTTTGCAACTACATCTTTGCAGACATTCATGATAATTCCTTAGGTGTGCTATTGCTTTGTCAAGGACATGAACATTTAAAAAAATATTTTTTAAAGAAATGGATATAAATTTGTACTATGAAACTGTTGGCAGCACCTACTAAAAATGAATACATGCAAACTCTATGTATTAGTTTTCTATTGCTGTATAACCTATTACCACAAACTTAAAACAATACCATTATTAGCTCACAGTTCTATAGATCAGAAGTCCGATGATGCAGTGTTCTTGAATTATCCACTCAGGGTATGGAAGCCTGAAATCAAGGAGCTGGGAGGATTGAGTCCTCATTTAGAGGTTCAGGAAATAAATCCATGTCCTAGCTCATTCAGGTTGTTGGCAAAATTCAGGTCCTTGAGGTTCTAGGACAGAGGTCCTGTTTCCTTGCTGTCAGCTTAGGGCCACCCTCAGCTCCTAGAGGTCACTCTCCAGTCCTTGCATGATGATACATGGGGACCCCAGTATCATCAAGCCAGCAATGATGTAGTAAGTGTCTCTTATGCTTCAAATCTCTCTGACTTCCTCTACTGCTCCCAGCTTTTTATCTCTTGCCTTAAAAGCAGCTGGTGTGATTGGATTTGGCCCACCGGGACAGCTCCCTATCATTAGGGCATGGAATCTTGAGACCCACTTTTAGTATTCTGCTTTCTCCTCCTATGACTGAGCACTTTTCAGTCCTAGATTTATATCTTACAGAAATGCATACATATATGTTCACCAAAATAACATGCACAAGAATGTTAACCGATATACTACTCCTATTAGCCAAAATATGGAGAAACCATTCAACAGTAATTGTGGTATATTCTTACATGTACAACTGAATACAGAAATGATAACAAACAAACTGCAACTACTTACAACATGAATGAATCTCACCAAGTTAACGTGGAGTAAGCAGATAACAGTGTTTTATGGGAGCAAATGGAGGGGTACCTAACCCAGTCCCGAAAGTCATAGAAAGCTTCCTGGGGAAGGTTCAGTTCTTGCTACAAAGAACAAGAGTGAGGAATGGGGCAAGAGGGAGGACAGGACTGAATTTTAAATTAAAGGAATAACATGAACAGAAGCAATGTATCTGTAACAATTATGAGCAGGTGGGTACTTTGAATGGCTGGCAAAAAGGTGGAGAAAAGTGTTCCTAGAGAATTTGGCAGGGGTCCCAACATGGAGAACCTTGCAAGCCATATTAAGAAAATTGACCTAATCCTGTAGGTGACTGGGACATGGGAGGTCCTTACAAAGGGAAGGATATGGACACATTTAAACTGGGTATCACTGACACTGCAAAGTGGAAGATGAAATTAAAAGAGGAAAATGAAGAAACTCGGCTAGTTAGGAGGCTATTCAAGGAGTACAGGTGAGAGATGCTGGGAGCCTGAGTTCTCTGGGGTGAAGAGAATGGACAATGTAAGAAGCATGGATGCCTTGTATCCACCTTCCTTCCGAAAATCTTTTCTTCAAGTCTTAAGAACATGTTTTAATTGTTCTTATGGCTCAATTGTCTCCTCTACTTCTCTAATTTCACTTTCAGTTATAACTGTCTGCTTAATATTACCTTTTGTGTATTTATAAAACATGTAAAAGTAAACAGGTTGCAAGCTGAACTTCCGCTAGTCCTCTACCTCCCATTACCACTGCCTCCTTCTCATGTAGTATTCCCCATCTCATTAAGTTATAGCTCTGTTATTTGGTTGCTCAGAAAATTAGATTCATTTTTGATTTCCACTTTCCTTCATTGTCACATTCAATCTATCAGTAAATCTTGCTGGATCTACTTCAAAATATATTCAAGCGAACCACTTCTCATCTCCTCTACAACTACCACTCTGATCTCAGCCACCATTATCGATTTCCCGGATGCTTTAGTCTCCCAACTTATCCTCTGCCTTCTACCTTTTAGTGCATTCTCAACAAAGCAGCTTTTAAAATACAAGTCAGATCATGTCACAACTCTGCTCAGAATCTTTCAATGACTTCCATTTCTTTCAGAGTAAAAGCTGAATTCTTTACAGTGATGCACAAAGTCTTAGTATTCTAGCACTCTTCGCCTTTCTGGCCTCATCTCTTGGCAACGCCCCCCATTCCCCCCGCCCCCCCACACGCACACACATTCTATTCCAGGCACCCTGTTTTTGCTCCCTCCACCCCCAAAATGCAGACAAGGCCCCTCATGAGGACCTTTGCAATTGCTGTTCTCTACTTGCAGGGCCCTTCTTCCACATCTTCATATGACACGTGCTCTTATTTCCTGTATGTCTTTACCCAGTAGTCACCTTTTCAGTCAATCCTGCCCTGATACAATCACATCCCTTTATCTCAACACTTAATATCTATTTCCTTGATTTATTTTTCCTTCTCACCACTCCTCATTATAAATATATCATTTATATACTGTATAACTTTATCAATTTACTTGGCTTGCTGTTTCACTTCCTCATTAGATGAAGAAGCAACGACTTCTGTCCATGTTACTCACTACCTAGAAGAGCTGATGCCACATAGTTGCTCAATAGTACTCACTGAACAAACTTTTCGATACTTTTTGAAAGCCCTGCACATGAGACTAAAGACTTAGAATTGTGCTTGCTTGGCTTTGGGAAGCATGTGGAAGTTTTCTGACCGAGTTCTGAAAGACTATGTTAAATATGTGTTGCAGGGAGATTAATTCCCCAAATTATGATTTGAGTATACAGAATGCTCAAAAGCTGCAATAGTTTAAGAAAAGATGACCACTTAAGAGTGTGTTACAGTAATTTACAGCTTCTTATGGACAAAAGGATATGAAACACAATAAAGAAGAGACTAAAAAGAATTAATATCCAAGACTGGTTATTGGATAAGAGGGGGAATAAATCAAAGTGGATTTGGGTGTGAGATTAAGATATACAGGGGATAGAAGTTCCATTGGAGTAAATAAAGATATTAAAAGGAACAAGTCATTTAAGGGGGAAAAAAAAGTGTGAGTGACATTACTTATTACCTAATAATTAGTAATAGTAATAGTAAGAAAAGAATACCATTTTTACCACTAATGAAATAACATTGGTTTTCTGTTTTTAAACTCTTAGTGTTTCCTTTGCCTTAATGAAGGGAGGTGTTGGAGACGTCCAAGTAAAAATATCCAACATATGTTTGGAGATAAAAGGATCATCTGGAAATGCAGACAAGTTAGGGACATTGGTTTGATGTATTCTACATGTAATCAGAATTTAAACTGCAGGGAGAAGAAGAATATTCTGACAGAAAGAATGTAATGAGAAAAAAGGATAAGGTAGCAATTGGGGTAGGGAAAAAATCAATTAAGTTTGTAAACCAAGGGTGGAGAATTTTTTTAAGATCTAGTTGCTCACTTTTATAGACTTAGGAATATTGCATGTTGAAAAATGCAATTATTAACAATGTTTGGAAATCTTTTTTTTTTTTTGGTACAGCAGTGAGTGAAGAAATCAGGTTACAAAAGGTTAAGATAAAATAGTGTAATGGATGATAGAGCATATCACCCCAACCCCCTTCAGGAGTAAAATTCTCATTTCTTCCCTTACTGGCAATGTGGTGGCTGACAGCTCGTGGCCGAGTCAGTCTCCCAGAATTGCCCTTGGCTAAAGAATGCCTGTTCATCTGAAGTCACATCCCCTCTTCTGGAGGCAGGTTGCATCCAAAACTGGTCATTGAAGAGGTATAAAGCCCAACTCCCTGGCCTTAAGGTTGGACAACATGGGGGGGAGGGCATCCCAGATCCAGAGCTATCAGTGGTATGCAATGAGATCTTTGTTGTGACTGCATTGCAAGCCAACTACTTCTACCCAACCTAACTTTACTCTCCCCCTGGCTCTTGAGGGCTCTCTCCATAAACTTCCTGTGTGTGACTCTCCTTACAGGAAACCTGACCTCAGACAAACAGATACACCAGACATCTGAGAAACATTGAAGAAAATAAGTGTGCTAAAATGTTGGGCACTAATAACACTCATGTTTATGATAAGGAAAGAGGTATATTACTTACTTTCTTAAATTCAACTGAAGTCATTTCAATGCACTATGAATTTATTAAACATCCAGTGTTTATATGCCATCCTATTTGCTATTGGGAGCATAATAAGAGCAACATGGCCTTAGCCTCAAAACCTCAAGATAAATACATTAAACTCATGAAATAGCATTGATTCTGAATGAGGCTGGAATCCTCCCAGATACCAACCAAATGATTGCTGTAACAGCCTGCAGATGTGTATGAACTTGTGCAAATGCAATGTGACTGTGAAAGATGTGAGATGATACTAGTCTGTGTTTACAAGAGATTCTTCCAAGCATACTCTATGCATCTGTAGACTATTTAGTACTTTACCTTTTTAGTTCCTTAAACAGGTGTGCATCTGTAAGTCCTAAGACTACAGAAAGAATATAAATTGGCTTATAGCCGTATCATCTTGCAATATTATCCTTTCTGATCTTGGATTAAGGCAGTATATGGATGGACAGTTCTTAAGTATATTCTGAGAATGTTAGTTAATGGTTCAATGTTCTAACTGCTGGAATTTTTGTGGCTTCAAATGTTATGAACATTTGTACTATGACATGAACTAAGCCTTTTAACTTTGAACGTTCTCTACAAAACAGTTCCTTTTCCCTCCCTAACCCATTTAGCAAAAGCAGCAAGAACTCAGCGTCTGAACTTTCAGCATTTCCACTGTCTCACACATGGACATTGCTAGCAACCTATGTCACCGCGTAGTTAAGAACTCTGTAAATCTGGATTGCAGTAAAACATGAAAGGTTAAAAAAAAAGCAAAACACTAGCTTCAAGATTGAGAGGACCTACAGCAAGGAGAGAAATCACAGGATAATATAATGATAAAGTAGGAAGTGGCATTCACAGGCAAATATGTTGTAAAAATACTTATTACAAACAACTATCCACCATATTTTTAAATACTGCTCAGGGTGGAAATTCCAAGTTTCTTCAGAAACTCAAAATTTAGTAGTTTTCCCCATCAGTCTTAAATAATTCCTCTATGGCAGTTGAAGTCCATTTCTTGTTTTTGTATCTTTAATGATCTCAGTGCTCCATATGGCAGCGTATAATAATTTTTCACCATTCTAACTGAGAAATCACCAAATCAGCTGTTTTCTATAACTTCACATTTGATGTGGATGGCCTCATTTGATTTTGTCAACCAAAATACACATAAACCACTCTCATCTATATTGTTTTCATAATTCTTGCCCTGAAATATCTTACATTAATGTTGATATTATGACCAGAATTTCTGCATCATTATGGGACAATAGAAGTTATTTTCAAGCTAAAGACGTGCATCCCATAGTGTCGTTATTTTACCAGAACACATTTCAAAGTGTCTTTCTACTTACTTTTAAATAAGAAATATAAAAGAAGTGTAAACTATTCTGCATAAAGAAAGCATTCCAATCGACAATGCTTGCTTTATTCCTGATTTTTCACCTAATGTCTCATTTTGTTTTTAACCTGATTTGTTCACCATTGTTTGTGTTTGGAGATAAAAGAGGTGCTCCTATATCATGCTTGGTTTTCTCATTTTAGTAATGTTTACACAATTTGTAGGGAATGGCCTGTTAACAATTTCTGGATTAAATTTTTATTTACAGAGTCTTGCTCTGGGAGTGAGATTGAATCAGAGAGTTTCCTTGGTGAATAAGCTTACATGGCTTATTGCTACCCATGCTCCCCTTTTAGATGGCGCATTATCTTAATCAGTAGACACGAAGTGTTTGACACTGTAGAGTGATATAGAGAAATTCTGCTCTTCTGGGCAGATATTTATTGACCATGACATTTAAGCAAGGCAGATGCTTCCTTTAGAAAGAGAGTTAAGAATTGGGCTTATCATGACAAATGTAAATGTTTAGCCCAAGTATTAATTAATAACATTTTCTTGTACATATCTAGAAAAACAACATGATTGTGCTAGCAAACATCTAATGGGATATCAAAAACAGTGATGAATTCAACTACATCTGGGGCTGTTTGAATAATCCCACCTTTCCCAGAAATATTTTACAACAAAGTCATGGCAACTGTTGAATCCCAATGGCTACCTGGCTATTTGTGTATGTTTGTCCATCTGTTTATCCAACGTATTTGGTTGGAACATAATATATATTTATTAGTCTATCTCCATAGCTCAGGAAGTAAAATGATTTAAATGGTAGCAGCATGTTTACTGCACATCACCAAAGTCTGGCATCACAAACTATTTACAAAAAGTACTATGCATGCTTTATAAGTTGCATTATTTAGCTGTGTAATAAATATAAAAAGTGAAGTACACATATAAACATTAAAAATATATTTTTAAAGCTGAAAACAGTGTGCCCAATATGTATAATACAATCCGTTTTTAAAAAATATATGTGTACACATTGTATTCTACATATAATATTAAAATATCTACATATGACAGAATACTCACAAAAATATCGAGTGATTACTTTTGGAGAGAGAAATGAGATGGAGTACAGATTGAAGGTCATATTACTATTAATCTTCATAATTCCTTAGTGTTTGAAATTTTTAATAGGTATAAAAATTTTAAAAGAATTAAATGTTTTATAACAAAATACATCTAAGAATGAGATAACATTATTTTTCTGCTCAAGAAATGAAGAAGCAGTAGATTCTGTACACTCTTAGATTCTTCCATGTAGACATGTTAGCTAAGAGTCCATTTGAACAATTACCTTTATATGTAACCCATCATTTTGTCCTTTTTTGTTACTATAGCTTCTAAATTGTTTTCCTAGGGTTTTAAAATCAAACTACCCAAAATTATCTTTTTTTACTCAGCAAAAGAGGTCATTGTCAATGTCCAGCAGTTTTTGAACTTGACTTTTTAATTTATTTTTATTTTTATTTTTTTATTAAGGGAAAGTGTTCAGAAATTTCCTAACAAGGAAATTAAAAATTTCTAAAGTCCAAAACCTTTGGAAAAATCATGTGGAAAATAAAATTTTGCTGACTACAATAAGATATAAATGTCCCCTAAATTATATTCAAACAACTCATGAGTCAAAATTACTGAAGCACTGACAGCAACAGCCCATAAAATGCTATGAATTTTTTACAGCACTAGGTGTGAACATTATGAGGTGGGGGAAAGCTTCATTTAGAATTAACAATGTGTTGTTAAATAAGTCAATAAAAGAAATCTATCTATTATCTCCTCTTTGCCACTTCCACTTTTACTCTGGGTAACATTTTTTTTTCTATATTGAAATCCTTTCTTCATTTCTAATTCTGTATATAATTTTTAATTTTATTTATTTATTTATTTTTAAATTTTTTTATTGTGAAATAAACATTTTAAAAAATTAGTTTCAGCTTTACAACAGTGCAATTCTTATGCTTTTTACCCCACAAAGTGACAACCTCCCTCCCCCAATCCACTGCCCCACTCCCCCCCCCATATCATACATATCTATTACAATTCCATTGACTCCACTGCCTGTGTATAATTTTTCTATCTTGGTAACATGTGGTTGGTAACATTCTAGTGATTGAGCATTGACTTTCTAATGGTCGGTTCAGTTGTATTCATTCTGAAATTTTCCTTTCAGGATCATTACGAAGGCCACAGTTGGTTTTACTGGAGATGATAATTATTCTATATTCTTGGATCTGGTGACCATTTGTAGAAACATTTTCACCTGTAACTTGTTCCCTAAGTCTCTAAAGAGGATAAATACAGAGTAGAAAGGCAGAATCTTGGAGATTATATCACAACTGGGTACTTGGGACATCTCTTCAGCACAGTGGTTCTCAAATATTTTCAAGTGATTTACCACATGAAAGACATTGCCGTATTGGTAAAATGTCATAAAGAGCTAAATATTAAACATATAATGAAACCATTAAATTAAATGATATATGTAAGTATGTATATGTGTGTGTGTGTGTGTATATATATACACACACACACACACACACACACACACACACACACACACACACAGAATCTACTATAGAAAAATGGAAACTTAAAAAATATATATTAGGATAAAGTTTACACCTGAGAAATTCTTGCATTAATATTTTTTCATTTATTGAATAAAGACTGCATTTATTTAATTTGTGCAATCATAGAACGATGGTGGTGTGACAAATGATAGTTTGAGAACCTTCCATAAGGCATTCATTCATTAATCACTCATTCTTCAATCTTAGCTCTGTATTTTTATATCCAATTACCAGCTTGATAGCTTCATTTAGAAGTTTTAAAGGTACTAAAATTAAATGCAACAAAATCAAAACAAACACAAAGACTTCCTGATGCCATCCACACAGGCTCAAGCCCTTCTTATTCGTCCCATCTCTGTAAATGACACCACAGTACAGTCAGTTGCTCAAGCCTAAAACCCCAGCAGTGATCTCAGATTTATGTCTTTCCCTTATTTTATATATTTGGTACATTTCTTTCAAAACATGTGAATCCAACTTCATCTACTCCACTGCTACCCTAGTCCAGCCTATGGGTTTCTCTTGGTTTCATTTCTTCAGGAACTTCCTAACAGACCTCTAACATCATGCTCTTTTAAAACCTATTTTCCACACAGCAGCCAGAGTGATCTTAGAAAAACAAAAGTCAGATCATATCTTCCCCTTCTTTAACCTCTAATTCCTTCCCATTTCACTTAGAAAAATGAAATGCAAACTTCTTTTCTGCCTGCAGCATTCAATGCGATCGGTTCCTGGTCTGTTCCATCCCCCACCACCTCTGCTTGGTCATCTCCTCTCCAGGTATACACACCTTTATTTCTATCACTTAAACACTTCGAACTCATGCTTGAAACAAATTTTGCAATGATATTTTGAGGAATAAATGAAGGGTCTGTGGGATACAAAGATGACTAATAGATTCGAATCTCCAGAAATTTTCAGTAAGGTACAAAGAGATGCACCAGTAAACAAACAAGAACAATAAGTAACCCGGGTGGTATAAAAAATCATGTATACAGGTTATAAGACTACAAAGAAGAGTCATTAATTTTACTTGAGAGAAATCTGTCGAATTAGGTTTCAAAAGATAACTTGGGAGATGCTGGCCAGGAGGGCCCAGACTGAAGAGGGCACTGGAGGCGGGTAGTGTACTTCCTGAGGCTCACAGAGGCCTGTAACACACACAGATCACTCGGCCGGGCCTGACCAGACACTAGTCCTAAATAAGGGCCTATTGTTCTATTTTATTATGAACAATATAGAAAAGTAGAAAAAAAAAACAAAACAAAACTTGTGGACCAAGCAGTATCATCAGATTAGAAATGTATATCTTAGGACCACTTTAGACTCACTGGGTCCACTTGAACAAATCATATTTTTGTTTATAAAACAAATATTTATATCATATACACTCTATACTTGGTACTGTTCTCACTGCTGGAGATTGAGGATTGAACAAAACAGGCTAAGTTCCTGGTCTTAGTACTTAGAGTCTAGTTTGTGAGACAAATCATAAACAAGCAAATCAATACTTATCTACTGTTTCAGGCAGTGAGAGGGCTATGAAGAAAACCAAGGCATGGTAAAGGAATGGGTAGTGGTGCAGAGGAGAATTATTTGACTTGGAATGATCATGGAAATGCTTTCTGAGGAAACAAAAATTTGAGTGGAAACCTGAATAAGCTGAGGGAAGAAAATGTGGTTTTCTGGAGGAAGAGCATTCTTGACTAGAAATGGCAATGCCAGAAGCCTTGAAACACATGTGAGGTTGCATTACTGGAGGAAGAGCAAGGTGGAAAGCCTTCCTGGAACACGGTGAACTAGTGGAAGAGTGGTAAAATCTCAGTCAGAGAGTGGCTGATCATATAAGACTTTTGCTTTTATTGAGAGTGACATGAGAACTACCGGAAGTTTTTGAACAGAGGGAAGACATCCTATGACTTACATTATAAAATAATCATTGCTTAGAGTTTGCAGAGTGGAGGCTAAGAAGGGACTTGGAAACTCATTGATTGGCTATAGAAGGAGCCCAGACATCAGATGATGGTGGCTTGAACTATGGAGTTACCAATGGAGATGATAAGTGGATGGACATGGGTTATATTTTCAGGGTGAATCACCCAGGACTGCTTGATTGTATATTGAGAGTGGGAAAACGAGAAGAATCGGGTGTGTGTTTGTTTTTTGTTAGAACAATTGGCTGGGTGGTTGTGCCATTTCCTTATAGAGAGACAGAGTTGGAGTTGAAAGTCAAAATTTCTATTTTTGCCATATTAGTTTGTGATACCTATTAGATAAGCAACTAGACATATTCTAGAAGCCAGGAGATACTTTGATGGGGTTAAAATGGTCCAAGTTTGCAAGTGCAAAGCTTTGATTTTTAACACTTCAGAGTTATTAAGACTAAGCATTTTACTATATATTAATCCAATCTATAAGAATGGCTGGAAACTAAAGCTTAAGATGTGTGGTAGGAATCTCCCAGGATATCCGTTTTTATTTTACTATTAATTTTTTTTTCTTTTTCTTTTTTGTAGGATATCCCTTTTTAGTTAGGAATAGTAATTGAATTAGCAATTAGAAAAGATACACATTGAACCTGGAGTGGAGAAAAGGAAAACTCATATTTTTATGAGTCTTTTCATTAAGAAAAGCATGACTCACCAGCCTGCTTCAGCACCAAATATTCTAAACTTTCCTAGTGCCAAACATATTAAATTGATGATATATACTATCTCTCTGAGTTGTGCCAAACGGATTGATTGACCTTAGAGCAAAAGAGATACAATTCACCTCTTTGTAAAATTCATATTGCAGTCTAGTCATTAAGGCTATACATTGACCTTGATTAAACTTTGATCCTTCAGAATCAACAATTAGAACAATAAAAAAAATAAATTAATTTCATAGACGCCTATGGACATTTATTCTGTTTAAATTTTACTAATCTTTAATTTCCAAACAAATGTTCTAGCTAGACTTCCCAATGTAGAATTCAGTATGTTTTTCTCAATATATACTCATTCATTTAGGATAAGAAAACTAGAAAACTGAAAAAAAATTAAATTTGAATAATTTTTATTGCTTATAAAATAAAGAGATTTTAATTTCACCACAATGCAACAAGAAACATCATTGGAATATAACTAGAAATTGATTTTTGGTGAATTTCAGTGGAATTTTAATTAAAAATAGCACCCTAATGCAATCTTTTTACTAGCTAAGTCTCTCTTCATTCTGTCTAAATTATTGTCTTCTGAATTAACAAGAAATTGAAGATGATTTCTAAAAATAAAACCATAATAGATATAACCTTGGAATTTTATCCCTTTCTGTCTAATGAATACAATTAATGTTCTTTAGGGGTAATTTATCTGAAACTACTGTACTCATTATGTTAAATTGTCTCTAATTATTATTTTCAGGCAATTTGGCACAAATAGGCCAAGTTCAAAATTACAAACCTCATGGACTCTACGGTGTTTGATAAACAGAAAGTTATAACTTTATGTATATAATCATGATGTCAAATCAGCAGCCCAGTGAGTGGAACTCAATGGAGCCAGTGCTTTCTAGTAGCTGAAGTCCTGAAAGGGGGTTCGGTAGATGTGCATTTTATTCCCACCTGGCCCTCCTTTTGTGATACACAGAAAACTCTTCTAAAGGAGAATGAACCCTGCTGCTTGACTCATATAACTCCTAAGATTAGATTCAGTTTTGAACTCATTAGCTGAAACGAGGCACTTCATTGTTGTAGTATAATACACTTGTGTTCAGAACTGGGGAAAAAAAATACAGCCAATGATACAGATATGTTTTGGTAATGATCGGTCCCATTAGTAACTCTAGCCACTCCTGAACTTGCAGAGAAAGAAATAAATATTCTCATTGACTATAAAAGCTTGGGTTTGTACCCTTGGTTCACACTTGATTTCATTCTTTTTTCTCAAAAGTTGTGAGCTACTTACATTGACAGTGGGAACAAGGAGCCTGATAAAATAGACCTCCTAGAAGAGGCCTTGCCTTCTTAAGGTTGAAGAGGATCCCAGCCCTCAGAAAAGTCTTTTTATAATGGGAGCTAGCCCAACAAATGCTTTCTGCCCTAGGGGCCTGTCTTACAAACAGGGATTCAAAAGAAGTACAAGGAACTGACTGACAGGACGGGAAAGAAATGTGGTTAGGTTCAAGGAAGGTTATGTTTAGTTAAAAAAAAAAATGCTGGTTTAAGAATTTCCTAAAATGCTCTAGAATCTCAAAATGCTGTAATCAAAAGCAATTGTAAAAATTTACTCTGACATTTGTTTTACATTTTGTAATCTTGTGAAAATCACATCTCAACCTTTTATGATTTTTTTATATGAACACACTTAAAAAAGTCTTTTGGGAATGAATGCATTAAAGACATATTACTATCAAGACAGAAAGTCAGAGGTATATAAATATTTTGATCAAATCACTATGAAATCTATTGTTTTAAATCTTCCTGAAACTAGAAAATATGCATCATTTGTGATTTCTTACAAAGAATCTAAATAAATATACACCACCAGGTAAATATCGATAGCAGAATTCTAGCAGTGACATAGATATGTGGCCAAATAGGATGACATTACAAAATATTCGATCTTATCACCCAGTACAGCTGCAAACGTTGGCCTTCACAAGTCCCCATCTTGTGTAAAATGCAGACACAATTCCAGTCACTTCGCAAGCCAGACAGGGTGTACTAATTACATTTAAATTATGTTAGTCTCTGCTCATATCCTGGCTAAAGATTGTGAAGATTTAACTTTCTCCTTTGCAAAGCTTCATTCTAGGGCTGCCAGCATTTGGAGAATTCTCAGGACTTGGTTTGTAATTTAACACTTCTTGTGAAATCATTTCACTGAAGCGATTGTTTTATCTCCCAAGCGATCCTAAGCTTGGCCACATCTCAGGACCGGTTGTGACTGCCACGTTGCCCTTGCTCACCTGTTTTAGGTTTCTCCTCCTCCCTTTATCTGCCTTTTCCACACAACAAGACAATCCCAAGTGTGTGTCATTTAGGTGTCACCAGGTCTGTGAGACGTGAAAAGCTCTGCCAGTTAACATAAAACAGAATCCTGGAGGTTTCATGGAATCACATTTCCCCACTGCGAAGAAAGTTGAGAAGAGGGGCAAGGTAGCTTTAGAGTGGGAGTTTGAATGAGGACACTTTGTCCATGAATGGAAACTCTACATTCTTTGTTATTTTAACAGGCTGTGTCTGTTCTCCTTGAAAGAAATTGTATGAAGGAAGATTGGATTAAGTAGTTTTTATTTTATTTCAAAGCACTTGTACACTTTTCCAAAGATCAACTTACTTAGCCAAGTAATAAACTCTTGTTTTACAATAATACTAGTGTATATTATATCACTCTAGCTTACTACAAAATACAGAATTAGAGTTGGGAAACAAAACATTTGTTTCTTTGGTGAATGAGGCATATATCATTACCTATTCACTCTGCCAGATATAAGGTGAACCTTTTAAGCTATTCAAAGAAATCCCCAACTAGTTAATCTGCTTTAGGAGGAAAAGAAAAATAGCTTTGCACCTTCTCAGCCTTTCTGTTTTTTCTTTCCTTCTTTCTTTCTTTCTTTCTTTCTTTCTTTCTTTCTTTCTTTCTTTCTTTCTTCTTTCTTTCTTATCAGCCATTTTCAGTCCAAAGGAAGTCTAAGTTTATATTTTCTTTGCATGTGTATCTTTTGAAAAGTTAAAAAATGTGTTCTGTAGGTTTTCCAATTCCACTTTGGACACTTTTTAGAGGATAGCAGTTTCACAGTGGCTGAAAAAGTTCATTGAACCAAATATTCATTTGGTTGTTTATTTCTTATCACACAGAAAACAGAGTATGAAGATTTTCAAGTGATAAATAAATTACCGTGTTGTTTACTTCTCATTCCTCAGTCTACTCAAGCATATGATTATTTACACATTTTTATAAACTTGTTAGTATCAGAATTTTTAGTCTCTTACACACCTCTAAAGCTTTACTTTTTGAAATGTCTCTATCATTATGAATTTAACATTTGCTTAGAAACCGCCAAATGTAAACAAAACTTATTTTTATAATTTCATTTAATTAGCTTCAGTTTTTCTTTGTTTCTCAGACTGGCCAATTCTTTGATCGTTTACTTTGTTTTTAACAACTCTGTATAATACTACTCAACTTTGTTGTGCAGGAAAAGAATTAGAAAATTTGCATATCTTTTACTAAGTGTGACCTTAAAAAATTCCTTATATTTCCAGTTAATGTTATTTTACTTAATTTTGTTGACTTGCTTACTAACACGACTTCTTGATGGATTCATAATTCTACAGTGGTCACTACTGCTTTGTCTACAAAACAATCAGAGAAAAAGTTGTGGGTGGTCTCAACAAATACATGAATTAACCACTTGATTTCTATTCCCACTAAATGCTTCAGGTTAAGTGATTATTTCAGCCAGAAGTGATGCTTTCAGACATGTTACTACAGGTGAATTGACTGAACTAAACATCTTGTTCATGTTGTCTTTGCATGTTGTTTGCTGCATCATCAAGAGACACAGCCTGCCTGAGTTAAATATGGTAACGACCTGTCAACTTTTCCTGAATGAAAACAGGTACTGGTACAAAAATGTTCTATCACACCAAATTGTCTGTTTATTAAATCTTTAGAAAACTTAGAGTACTCTTGGTTTTTGAGGAATGCTGCCCCTCTCAGGTCTAAATAGCTCAATTTCACCCATAAAAGAATCCATTTCCCGGCTTGGTTCCCTAAACGAATTGTAATTTTTCTCTTTACACTCTGAAATGACTTTGTGTATCTTTTCTTTACACTTGTAGAATTCAAGAAAAACTGGCGAAAAGACATCACAAAGGAATATAGATAAGAGCTCTCCCAAGTGCTAAATTAAGTCTTATGGCAACTGCATGTAATTGTGTTGTTACTGGGCATTCGGGGCTATTTAAGGGCACACATACTACCACGCTTGAGAAAATCTTCACTGGAAAGGGCTCTACCCCCACAATCCATGAGCAGTCTCCCGTTAGAGTTAGTAGATTTGTAAAATTGTATTTGATTAGTGGATCCCAAACCTAGATATTATAAAAGAACTTGTAGGAGCAGAGAAAGAGGAGGTAGAGAAACAAGATGAGAGTGAAACATAAGGAAGTGAGGTAATGAGAAAGGAGGAAAAAAACAGTTATGAAAATCAGTGGAGGAAAAAATAACCAAATCTACTTTGACATTTGCCTTACCAGTAAATAGTCTGTGAATTAAAAACAAACAAACAAACAAACAAACAAACAAACAAACAAACAAACAGAAAACCAAATCTTACATATTTCTCCTAAATCTTGGGGAGTTGATTGACAAAGATGAGTGGATAAATGTTATAACAACATTTCTCAGCAGCTAGCATAGTGTTTGGCGTAGAGTAGCTGCTTCTGAAATGGCGGCAGATTGAATGAAGAAGAATATAATGAAATGCCCCTGAGGAGTCTGATATCATTCAGACAATGAAATGGCAGGTAGAGGAAGGCCTGCGATGAACATGTCCAATGATACAGTCCTCATGATGGCAGATGAAGCAACAGTGGTGATGAAGGGTAGGGTTGACTGTCACCGTGTTTCCCCTTTTCTAGAGGTGTGACATCATGAAACAAATAAGTTGAAACATCAGGTAAGTGGTAGAATAGGGTGACAATTACAATCTTTTTAAACCTAACCCTATAATTTACTCAGGGTGTAAATATAATCTGAAGTAAAACTAGGTCAGATTTCGGGGCTGGTAAATTTTTATGCTTTCTCAATTAATGTTTTCTTCAAATTCTTTACATTTCAAAATAATTATGATTAGAGAAAAAGTAAAGGTTTAACTTTTAAGATTTTTGTGTAAATGATATTTCATTAACTCTAAATGGCCTCCCAAAATCCAAAATAAAATTTAAAAGGAATCACAAGCATTTGACTTGATATTAATATAGAACACAGCATCTAAAACACTAATTAGGGCAATTATAATATAAAAGCAAGGAAAATTGGACAAATGTCAGGTGGATAAAGCCTTTCTTTTTTATTGTAAGAGTGATGATATGGACATATTTGGGGGGCATTATATAGTCTACTAAAAGGTCTTGTGATGTTTCATCATTTATTCATGTTAGTCAAGGGTTGCATAATGATAACTTTGAAAACAGGAGCTCGTACCCATACGCCCAAAAGTCCAAAGCACTTTCCATGTACTCACATTTCTAATTCTCACAATGATACTATAAAGTTTTGTAGATGAGAAAACTGAGACACAGGGAGGTTAATAATTGGGTTGTTGGAAAAGTCATGATGTATGTTTTCTATGTTTCTCGTTGCAAAAATGCGTCATGACTTTTCTGACAACCCAATAACTTATTTATGACCACAGCACTATGATTCTAGAGAAGAGCTAGGATTCTAGGTCTGGTAACCAGGTTCTACCGGCCCTAAGCTAACAGCGTTGCTGTAGTGCCTCTTGACATGACTGCTGGTCTTTTCAAGCTGTTGAGGTTCCTTGTGGAATAGCCAATCAGTGCATAATTAAGGGGGATTCTTTCATGAGTGGACTGGTGGCAAATGGTACCTCTAGGCTGAGGCATCTGGATGAAGGGCTACCCTCTTCCCAGGTTGAAACAGGTAAAGCTTGTGCACAGCCACCACTAGCTCTTCTCTGTGATACCTTAATCAGCAGAGGTAGCCTGCCATCACTGATGTAAGGCATTTTCTCAGAGGTCCATCTCAGACCTTCCCCCAAGTGTAAACAATGAAACCCAACTTGCGCACCCAACAGGATTCTGTGTTTTCTATATATCTAAACTTTCCTCTACACTCCAGTATTCAATCACAGTTGTTAGTGATAGAATATTTCAGAAGGTTTGGGGAGGGAGAGTTGGCCAAGAATGAGTATTCTAGCTGTCCTCAGAATTTTACTGAACTATATATTTTGTTTAAATAAGTGCACTAGTCTTTGCATTTGATGCTATTTCTCATTTTCCTCTAGATCCAAATCTGCCTACATCAACCTTCAAACACTGGTATACAATATATTCAGTGTACAATTTTGATTACTCCAGAGAAAGTCCCCTGTTTCAGCTGGACAAAACTCATCTCCATTTCTTCTTACTTCTCTGAGGTTTCTGAACTCAGGCTTCTCACTCCCATCTGTAAATCCAGGCTTCCACTAAAGCCAGTAATTTGACTCTTCTGTTGGCTCTGGATTCAAGAAATGAACTTGGAAGCCCCTCGCTGTGTGAGCTCTGGGAAAGGTCATGAAGTACACATCATTACAGGCACAAATCCTGTTGGCTAACATATCAAAATATTAACCTGCCACAGTATTTGAACCACTTTTTGAAGTAAAGATACATGAAGGGCTTGCAAAGAAAGAGAAGGTCTCTAACCCATCAGGTTCTTATCAGCAAAGATGACAAAATATTCTCATGACATATCCTTAGCTGGCAACCAAACAACTGCCTGGGTGACTTCAGTTTGGCAGTTCTGATGAGCCATACACATTCCTTTCATTTAAATGTTGTCTTGAAGTCATTTGATAAATACATGTTCTCTATCTGTACTGTCAGGCTGTACATTTCTTGAAGGAAAAGAGACACTGTTTTGGTCTCTTTTAAACACATAATCCAGCAGCGGGGATATGTAGGTCCTTGAAAACATTTTGCACATTTTCTCCACTAGTATCCACCCTTAGCGAAGTCACCATACAAGTGGCAGCAGTTGGGCAGCTATTAATGACAAACATTTTCTATACTTATTTATTTCTGTTAGTTGATAGATTTGTTCAGTTGCTATAAATACCACTTACCTAATTTTAATGCCAAATTGAAAAAATTAAGATAGATTATAAATAAAAAATACCACTGAAGAAATATTGGACTCATAACCCCTCACTCACTAATGATGAATTTAATGGGACCACATAAGAACTAATTTAACTTGTATTTTCTAATTAATTGCATAAGCCACTGAATTTGTAGTAGAAAATAGATCCTAGTAAGATCACTTTAAGACCAAAAGTAGATATTCAAAGCATCTCCCACCAAATTTTGTATCTAGTGGAACAGAAAAGCTAATAAAATGCCTAAAAGCCTAATCTGTGATTACTACACTGGTGATGAAGTTGAGAAATCAGAGCAGGCATTGGAACATAAGAATACATGTAAAAGATGACAATGCACTTTGGCAGTGGTGGAGGAGAGGTTGTGGGCATAGTCTCCCTTGGTGGAGAGGAATATTTTATCACTGAGATTCTTTAGAATTACCAGCACATAGAAATAATACAAGGCAAACTTGTACATAGATGGTTTATTATTTGTTTTAAAATTCTCTATGGATAATGCAATCTCTTAATGGGTAGGTCCCAGGTAGACAAATTCTATCCCTCCCCTTTCGGGACACAACTGCATTTTGGTTATCTAATATCTGAGTATGTGTTTTCTTGAATTTTGCTCAGTAAATGGGTATGGAATAAACAAGTAAATGGGTATCAAATAAACTCACACAGGGTTAGATGCAGATCAAGAAAAAGGAGCAATTGCTTTCCCTTGAATTAGAAATGCTGAACTCATAAAAATGAACTGGATTTTGAAAGGGCAAAATGAGTTTGCCTGCTGGAGTAGTGGGAGAAAGGCCTTCTGTTTCTGTATTGATCACGTAGGGAGAAAAATAACTGGATAACTTCTTTCATGCCAAGGCTTTACCTATCTTAGGAATAGTATTTGTCTTGCAAAAGAGGACAATTGGAGGTTGGATCGTGCAAGTTATGGAATTGCCAAATTGTGGACACTCAGGCAGTACAGAAGGCAGCATTTTTATTTGGGGAGTCTTCTGGGATCCCTCCAATCGTACCTTTTAGGTGATTACCTGTCTCATATATACAAAAGACTGGTTTAAGTTAGGGTTCTCCAATTGAGACATTCCAATAAAATGGAGACATAGGGTCATTTCCACCAAATAAATAATATATTTTAATAGTTGGAAAAACTAATGAACTCAGAGTTGTTTTAGAATGTATGGGTTTAGAGTTTGAAAAAGAAATCACCTCAGTTTCCCAATAGGGTTGTAAAATACAAGTACTAGAAAATGTCAATGCGGGTTGTAAAACATTAAGTAGCACTGGAAATTATCTACGTAATCCTGGTTCGTAGGATTTCCATTTCAGGAAAATACCTATTAAGGTTCCTACGCCTTGGGTCACCGACATTGCATCATCTTTCTAGAGTATGGCACAGCCACCCGTTTTGCCAGCACTGATGTCTCACATCTCTCCCATAGCAGTGGTGGCTAGAGCTCAGTACCTAAAGATAAGGACTGTTGTTATCCTTATTGACAGAAAGTGAGCTCTTTCGACTCATTGCTTATTTCTCTTTTCAACTAGGGGATTCCAAGGAAGCAAACACAAATAATTGAGAAAAATGGCAGGAGAAAACGCTCATTCTCACCTTTCTTGTGTGTTTTTCTCCCCAGTTCCATTTCCTCTCCTGACGGTTCATGGCCCATCTGGTTGCTCCTGAGTCAAAAGGTCACACATCTAATTCCGGTAAGCCTTCGGCAAGCAGACTCACTGTTAGACACACCCCTAAGCTGCTGGCACCGGCAGATTCTGCTCTATGGTTAGACCTAGGGAGATAGTCGTTTGTATTCTCTGCTTGTTTTCTCATCCTCAAACTCAAACTCATTAAAGATTTGTGATTCTTGCTGTAAAAGACCTGCTCTGTTGATGTAGAAGGGTGTAAAAGGCTTTTAAACTTGTAATTCTATCTAGTATGTTTCAGAATACCATTCAATCAATGTATTTTTTCATGGAAAATACAAATATTTGCCAATCGAGCTTTACGGGGGAAAGAAAAACCTTTCTTCACAAATTGTTCTGCTTCCTATTTTGCTTGTTAGGCTTCAGGTGGATACTTCTAGGCACAGCTGGTTTCTAAGCTTTTCAGGAGGCCCTTTCTCAGAAAATAAACCCAATTGCCATGAAACAGGGGGTCAATTTTTATTCCCTTCAGCATCCCTTCCCTCTTAGGGGTTGGTTTCTTTTTTGTTCAGGTGCAAATGTCTGTGCACAGCTGTCTGGAGCACCCTTCCAAGCCTGGTGCAGAAAATAAAAATATTTTCCTATTCAGTTATAACAACAAAAGAAAAGAGGAAAAAAAAACCAGGCTTGCCTTTTCTACTCTCTGAGCATGTAAGTAGCAGTTCTACACTGTCCCCTCCTGGGAGTCTGGCCCCAAACAGCACAGTGCGGGCTGGCTGCCAACCCATTTTGTGTAGAAGTAGCATTGGCAGGAGTTTGCGTTGGCAGAGGATCTGTTTCTTTCTCAACCTAAGGCTATTACAAGCTTCCTGTTGTATCTGCTCTATCCGATTTGTTGCCTATCGTTCCACCCTGACCAAGGCCACCTTTTAATCTACTTGGGGCATGAGAGACATAAAACACATCCTCCAATTACTTTATCTTATCACAGGCTGTTCTGCCACTCTCTGTTTTAAGGTTCATTTTTCAGGTATGGGAGTTATAAAACTCAAAAAAAAATTAGTTTGTCTTACTCATCGGTATTTAGGCATCCTGGCAAAGGGCCATTTTTGAGTGCCCTTGCCTCTGCTAAGTCTGTGTGGACTGCTTACAAACATTCAAAGTGAATACAGATCCTGGAGTTGAATCTTTCTGGCCAGAGTATGTTGTCGAAATATCAAGAGCTTGTAAGTTCTTATTCTGGTACTATTTTAATGAACCAATTTTATTTGAAAATCAAAACAATTACACTAATCTCATGGCTCACGGAGACCTTCCTCCGTTAATCAATGGTGGAATGGATAAGTATTTAGCCTCTGTAATCAATTTTAACTTGGTTTAATTCCTGGCCTTGTAAATTTCCAGGTGATTCTGGGCAAATAACCACTTCTAGTCTTAACTGTGTCATCTCTAAAGATGGAGATAAAAATAAAATTTGCGGCATTGCATTACTGTACAGATTGAATTATGTAATATAATCCACATATTGTATTTTGCATATTGTCTGGCATTTCATGCTGCATGAAGATGGTGATGAAGATGATGATGATGACTGATGATGACTCCAGGTACTAATAAGCCAGCTTTCCTTCAGCTTGAATTATGCTTTTGGCTACTATGTGACAGAGTCATAATGAAATAATAGAATATAGCCCTGAATGCTGTCTCTAGCCACTTCCTCATTTACAGATGTAGAAACTAAGATTTAAATAAGTAGGAGCCACAGATTTCATAGTTAGCAGCAGTTCCAAGAATATAACTTTGATTCCTTATCCAGGATTTCGAAAGTTCTTATTTTTTTTTCTACATCGTGTTGTTTCCCTGCCTGACAATTTCCTTTGTCATTTCCTCCAACAATAAGAAACCCACAAATTTTGCAGATGGACTGCAGATACTATGGTCAGGTTTAGTGGAGAATGAGGTAGGGGCAGAGGAGAGAGAGAGAATTCTAAATTCCCCAATTCATAGCAAGCTCACTAAAATCCACTGTTGTTAGGCCTTCAAAAATGGTGAGGTAATAAGGATTAAGAATGTCTTGGGTTCCATTACTTGTTAGACCTGTACTGGGAAATTAGGCTAGGCCATATATAACCTGCAAATACTTCTTGTTTTTATTGTAGAAATACTCTTGAGTGGACTTCTTCAATCTCGTCCCGGCTCAATTTGCTTTCTGTTTTGTTTTGTATGGCAAAACTGTTGGTTCACTAACAAAAAGCCCTGGCCACCTAATCTCTTTCTCCTTTAACAACTCAAATAGAGACTGGAAAGTTAGGTAATCTCTTTCCTAGTCTTGTTCAGAGCAAGGGGTGACCAAGTATGACCAATGAGATGCCTACTGGGGAGCTTTTAAGAAGGTGATTGGTGCTACCTTATAAAAAGGAATAATGAGAGAAGAGCTCATTGTTCATATTTTAAAAGTTTTGAATATGAATATAATATCTACAGAAAAAGCCATTCCTCCCCCCCCCCCATGAAGCAATAATCATGAGGACAATGGACCAACAGCTAAGAATAGTGGCGTGGAAAGAGAGAGAGAAACTGAATCCTTGGAAATATCATGGAATTGCTGACCTATTTTGAGACCACACATCTTTAGGTTTGCTGTTGAGAATAAATGTTACATTTTAAGTCATTATTAGTTGAGTTCTCTGTTGCTTATAGTAGATGCCTTTTCTAAATGACACTTTCAGATGGAGAGCATTAGGCATGGGGACAGCATCACCACCTAAGTGGAGGAAGTTTCCAGAATCTGGCTATACCAGCTTTAGGAAGTGAAAACAGAAAAAGAATGAAAAGCTACAAAGCCATCCATGAAGATGATTTAAAGATGATTCAAAAAGCAAAGAGATTTATTTATTGTCTCAGCATAGGTCTAATTTTAATATGGTTAATGCTACCATTAGAAATTTCACCTTTCAGCACAGTAGATGAATTATTTGCCTTTAAGAGAGAGTCTTGAACAATATTGGAAAGCATCTAAAAATCTATGTGTTTAGAGTTTTATTGAGCTTTACAGATAAAGAAAAATCTCTAATTGTTTGTCTTAAAGATGTTTCTTAATTTCCTGATACTTTGCATAAGAAGTCATATTTCATTTGCTCAGCTGCATGTTTCACAGCATCCATTGACTCCTAATGAACAAACAGCCCAATAGAAAACATTACATGTCTCTGAGGGCCACTCGGAGACAATCAATTTGTTGATGCTTGTGTCTATTTTGAAAGTGCACACTAAAATTTCTGTAAAATTTGTTTGGTATAAACTTTTTGGAAAGTGATTTAAAATGTGCATACCTTTTGACCATGCAATTATACTTCCAGGTACCCCAGATTTACTCACTGTTTTCAATTAAAGATGTGTATAGTTATTTACTTGTGCTGAGAGGTAGAGTCTAATTTCCCTCCACTTAACTTGGGGATGGCTGTAGTGGATTCCTTTATCAGTAGAAATTAGCAAAAGTGATATTAT
This sequence comes from Hipposideros armiger, assembly GCF_001890085.2. Lineage (NCBI taxonomy): Eukaryota > Metazoa > Chordata > Mammalia > Chiroptera > Hipposideridae > Hipposideros > Hipposideros armiger. Next base: position 1,196,737 of record NW_017731410.1, read on the forward strand.
GGAAATCCCAAGGTTAGGTCATAAAACACCTTACAGATTCTATCTGGGCATCTTGGAGCACTCTTTCTTAGGCTCTGAGTTGCTATGTGAAATTCCCAGCTTCAATGAGACTTCCATGCTGAAGAGCCTACAAGTAGGCTCTCCTGTCTGCAATACCAGCTGAGGCTAGCTTGTCAATCATCCTTGACAAGGTGCCATTCATAAGCGGGAAGTTGCCTTGCTTTCCAGACCAGCACATTTGACACCTAAATACCACTGTGTGACTTCCATTTCTGTCATATGAAACAGAAGAATCATCTATAAATTCCTGACACACAAAACCTTGAGATAAAATAAGTCACCATTTTAAGCTGCTAAGTTCTGTGGTAGTTTGTTATCCAGCAATGGATTACTGTAATGCACAAGTGCAAAAAGACATATAAGCAAAAATGTCCATTGAAGCATTAACTATATAAATATTAAAACCTGGAAACAACTTAAATTTTATTAACAGGGGACCAGTTAAGAAATTTGTAGCAAATCCATACAAGAAACTGCTATATAGCAGGCTGTTGCAACAAGTAGGGTAAATATATGTACGTATTTATATAAAATGATGCCCATGATATTTGAAGTCAATAACATTCCAAGCTGAAAAACATCATTATATATACTATGAATTCACACACACACAGATATGTTTAGATCAATAGGTGTGTGTGTGTGTGTGTGTGTGTGTGTGTGTGTGTATGTGTGACTCTTTAGGCTGTTAATGGTTTCAGCATCATGGGAATGAATTTTTCCTCCTTTTGCCAGTATTTTTTAGCATTATTTTACCAATAATTTTGCTATTGTTATTTTTGTTTAAACTGTTTAGGCAGTATGTATGAAATAAAAAGTGTTGAAAATCAGCAAAAAGTGGCAAAAAAGTAGATACTACAATTCTATTCAAAGATAACCTTTGTATTCTATGCTGTTCTATGCATGTATCATTTTAAGTGAAGTTCAAGTGTTACATTGCTTTACATCTTTTATACATTTGGGTTTTCCAGATTTAACATCATATCATCTGCAAATAATTATTTTGCTCTCTTCTTTCCAAGTTTCACTAGCTAGACTTAGGACAATGGTCTATAGTAATGGTGTCTTCCTACATTTTTGGATTAAGTCCAACACTATTTCTTGGACCAAGCTTGATAGTTTTCATCATGTTGAGGAAACACTTTTATTTCTATATACTAAAACTTATACTAGCTAATGGTTTTGGGATTTTGTTGTAGACTTTTTGAGTATCCAGTTGGAAAGATTATATTATTTTTCATATTCAACTTGTCTATGTGATAAATTTTATTAATAGATTTCATAATAATGGATAGTTTCATTCTTGGACTAAAAAAACATTTTGTTGTAGTCTCTTTAGGATTTTGCCTGTCAACAATCATAAAGAATTGGATGCACATATATTTTTTAAAATCTTTATCAGCTTTTATTTTCAGAATAGTTCTTGCTTTAGAAAGTGAATTTGGCAACTTTCCTTTTTTTTTAATCTATGTTTTCAGTAATTTTTGTAGCACAGACATTATCTGTGTCTTGAAAACTTAGAATATGTCAAATGTAAAACCATTTGTCTCTGGAGATGCTTTTCTGTTCATGCTAAGTTTTTGAAAATTTCCAATAATTTTGCCTTATTAAGACTTTTCTGTTTATGTCCTTATTGACTTAGTTTTGGCTATTTAAACTTTTCTTTAGAAAATTGTTCATTTTCTTGAAATTATTAAATGTATTAGTATCAATTGTTTTTAGAAGAATTTAATTTTAAATGTATTCTATAACTGTTAAAATATTGCCGTTCTCATTTTTTAAATGATTTGGTTTATCAGAGCTTTTTCTATATAATTGTTTATAAAAGTCTCATATTTATTATTTCTGTTATTTTGCTATGTAATTATTTCTGCTTGAAAATCCATTATTTACTTCCTTCTGAATTTTTTATATCTTGCTTATTTTTCTTCCTATCAAGTAAATCCTTAATAGAATATTTTATTTATTTTAAAAATCATGAAAATAGCACTTACTCTGAATATAGCTTTGGTTACATCTCATAAGTCTGATGTGTGTTTTTTTCTATTCATTCTGTTAATGGTAACCCAATTTTCTCCTTGACTAATTGTTTTTTACAAAGATACATGTAAAAATTTCCAAGTGTTTGTGTTTTATTGATTTTTTTTCATTTTTTCTTCTTAAAAATAATCTTGGAATATGGTCATTTAGATAAAAATTTATATGTGGTTATATTAAAACTATAAAGTTTTCTTAAACCAACTTATGAAAGTTAATAATAGCACTGTGCAAATTTACCCACTTTTATAGACTACAACTTTCTTCTACTCCCACCCTTGGTTAATGCTATCCTTGGAAATTCATCTTGGAGATAAGTCCAATATTTTTTTCTTTATTGTTGCTACCTTTTTGGAAGAAAACAAATTCTAGAGAACAATATGAAGGGTTTTTTTTTGTTTTTTTTTGTTTTTGTTTTTATTTTGCACCTGAATGGATTATATTCTGAGTTCAAACACTTCTGAGAATACCTTTGCATTGTTTTTGTACAGAAATCATAACTTAACTGGGTATAGAACACAAAACATATTAGTGTTAAGTTCTTCTGATGTTCCTCCACTTTCTTATTGTATTTAATGTGGACCAAAAATGTGAATATATTAATATCATTTATTTTATGCTTTTGGGAGTATTTTTGCTGACAAGTTAAAAGTTTATCAAGACTACTTCACTGTCTACTTTGCTGAGCAGTTAATGGTTATATAACTAGCAGAAAAAAATCCAAGAAGCATGGCAATTTCAAACATTGATATTATTTAAACAGTGTGGTTCCTTCCTTCTATTTCTAAACATCTCCATAGATGATTGTAAATTCATTGATTTGGTTATGAACCCTGGGAATATTCTTATTTTATCTAGAAAGATACTGTAAAAATTTCCCCATAAGAATCAATTTAAGTATATATTTTTCTCTATGTAGTTTACATCCTAATAGCCATTCACAATCAGTGATATATCATCAGCATTTGTTCTTTACTGATGACAATTTTTTAAAAGCTGTCATATTTCTAGACATGGACTATATATTTATACAACTAAATTAAGTATCAAATTCACTATGGTGGAATAATGAAAATGAATTCCCAGAGACATGTACAGATAAAAATTCCTTATTGCTTTGGTTTTACATGTAAATTAGTTTGTTACAGTATTTTTCCCTGTGAGGCAGTGCAATACCCAGAAACTGTCTGTTTTAGACTAATGTGGCATTTTGGACATGTTTCTTAAACTTGTGAAATTTGCTTTCCTCCTTGTAAAAATAAACAATTTTTACACACATTTTTATGAGGAATAAAATATAATTATGTATGAAGACTATCTTATGTAAGGTCCATGTTCAGTAAATGGTGGCTACTCTGAATAATTTAGGTATTTTGGCTACTCTGAATGATTGGAGATTTTTCCATGAAATGTAAAAAAAAAAACAAACAAAATAAAATTTTTCCTAAGAATGGTTGCCCATAAACCCAAAAATATTACATCAAGAATTTTGTCTTACTGCATGCACATTGGCAATACACAGTCTTGGACTCCACTCTAGACTTGCTGAATAAAAATTTTAAGATGCTTGGCCCAGGGTTATGAATTTATTGTTTGAAGGATTATGTATTTCTAAAAAAATTTTTTTTGATTAGGAAATTCTGGGGAAAATTGAATGGAAAATACACCTAAATAATATGGCGATAGGTGTAAATGAATAACTTAAGGTATTTAAAAAAAAGATGTAAGAAATGGCGAGAACTCTAATCCTAAATAACTTCATTCAATGGGTCAATTTGTGCCATTATTTAGGGCTATATTTTAAAGCTGGTAGGCACATCAGAAGTCTTAGATGTTATTTTAAAATGGGTTTTCTATACAGCATGACTGAAGTTTTATATAAGTGATGGAGTGTTGCCAATACATATACTGAAACCACGCAAGTTAAAACAACCTGCCCTCCCCCATGCTCAGTTGGATGACAATTTGGGATCCAATGGAGTACTTGTGTGGGCAGTTGAAAGAAACCTTGAAGAAAATGGTGACCTTGCCAGCAAGTATAACTGTGACCTAGCAGAGTGAGAACAAGAATTAGACATTTCAAAAAAGAGTATTAGCTTCCTCACCTTCCTGTTTTTATATTAAAATGGAATGCATATTCCCTTACTCAATGATATAGAATTATAGAACTGTTGTTTCTGGGTCAAGAACTATAACTGATAACATAATCTCAACCAAACACTGGCAGAAACATTATGTTATCCATCCCCTTTTCTAAGCTTTAATTTTATTTTTCTTAATTTAAAAAATTTTTATCCAAGTATCATTGACATATAACATTATATTAGTTTCAGGTGTACAGCATAATGATTTAATATTTATATGTGTTGCAAAATGATCATCATGTAAGTCTAGTTATCATCCATAACCACACAGAGCTACAAAATATTTTTTCTTGTGATGAGACATTTTAATATCTACTCTCTCAGCAATTGTCAAATGTGCAGTACAATACTATTAATTATTATCATTGCTCTGTACTTTACATCCCTTTGACTTGTTTTATAACTGGGAGTTTGTATCTAAGTATTTATTTTAGTTCAGCAATCTGTGACACACATTATTTTAAGATGCTGGTCTCACAGCTACCTGAAAGTAGAAGTGGACTAGGAGAGAAAAGACTTTCTGGATAGGGGCATTCACTTATTGTGAGCGAATGGTAGGGAATGGCCATTCTCAAGTTAAGGTCAGGTCACTCCGCATGAGACAAGGTTGGAGGCTAGTATGACACACAATATTAAGCATATGTTTCTGGTTTTTGAATTTATTTTGTCTATAAAATGTGATTATATAGGGTACTAGTATGTGATGAAGTACTGAAAGAATTATCTATGCTGTTTGATACTTGAGACTTAAAATTTTCTCCAGCGTGTTACTAACCAAAAATAACTATGACCAAAATAGTTGTCAATTGTCAAAAATTAAAGATAGCATTCTCTAATTATTAAATTCTAATCATTTGAAAACTTCTTCCAAGTTATCTAATTCTCATTTTGAAGGTATATCATTACGTCCTCATTATCTTTTAATTTGTTATTCATTGCAATAAATTAACATTTATATTCATAAATTAATCAAAAGAGAAACGTAAGCACTACAATTTCTCTACATCTAACATTTATTGTTTTGTCCTTCTGTAACATTATGACTCCCATGGATTTCCATTACCACCACATTACTTATTCCATATTAATGTTCTTCATTCTGATGTAGCATCTCTTATTTAATTAACCACCTTCCTGTTAAAATGCATTATACAACTTTTTTTTTTTCTCCATTGGTCACTATTCTTACACTGCTTTAGACCTTAGAGAAAATAATCTTGGGTACCCAGTGGTTCATAAATGTGCTAATTATCTCCTATTTGATCCCTGTCTGCTACTCATTGTCCATCATTCGCTGAGTTCCTGCTCATGAACGTGGTGGGCTTCCAATTGGGCTCAACCAAGAGAGTAGGTTGTAAGGTGGGGAGAGAGATTGTTCTCAGTACTGTCCCCCTATTACTTCCCTGCTTGGCCCTGCATTTCTGACCACAGGAAGTTCAGAGGATGCCTTCCTCCTTGTCTCAAGCTCTGTTTGCACTCTTGTAAAACCATTTGACAACCTTATTCCATTAGCCTGGTTGTGGTAAGGACACCTTCCTGCTGCTAGTGTTTGTTTCTTCTTTTGTTCTTAACCTTGCCCTTCAGTAAATCTCTTCATTTAAACCATCTAGGGAAAACTGTGCTTCCAACAAAGTCAGGATTGTTAAACGTAGTTAAAAATATCAGCACTCCTAAAATTTATAACAATGTGATTTTAATTTTAAAAATCTGGAGAATATGTGGCCCATGTGTACATTTTCAAACTAAATGTACATTGTATGCAAGTATTCACAAAACCCTTTGTTTCATATTGACATGTGATTATGTGTACTTTCTTAGAAAAGTATATCTTATGAGAAAATAACAGCAATGGCAAAGGATCAATAATTGGTTTCATAGATTTCTATGTTTCCAATTCCATCTTGGTTTCATTTTAGACTGTTCTTTTCATAGAAAACAAATGGCTGTTACTGTTAGGAGCCACTATTATTTCTCTAACTTTCTTTAACACTGGATATTATTAAGTGCTCGTTCTTTAGCTCACAATTGCTGAGTTAAATCTTAAAAAGTTAAATTGAGTAAAAACTATCGAAATACAAGAAGAACCTTCTTATGTTGTATTTTGAAGTATAAAAAGTAGTTTTTTGAGGATTGATAACAATATTATTTTCAATTCATTAAAGATTTAAAGACTTCCTAAATCAAACACTTAGAGATTAAAGAGGATTAAATATCCTGCTGAAGTAAGATTAAATAAAAGTAATAAATGTAACAATCCTATAAACCAGTGCTACCTAATAGACATAAAGTAAGCTACAAGTGAAATCCAGATATATAAATTTAAAATGTATAATGGTCACATAGAAAAAGGAACAGGTGAGATGAACTTTAATAACAGAATCTATTTAACCCAATATACCTAAAGTACTATGTCAACATGTAACCAATACAAGAAATTATTTATGAATACTTCACATTGTTTTTTCATACTAAGGCTTCAGAACCCAGTATTTTACTCTTAAAGTGCATCTTAATTCGGACAAGCCACATTTCAAGTTTTTAAGTGCTACATGTGGCTACAGGCTACGGTACTGGCCAGCACAGCTATTAATATTCCTGGGGCCTAAAACTTTAGGATTGGAATAAGGAGATTAGCTTTCGCGATTTCCCCCCTGTTTCTTCTTCTTCATTTCCTTACCTATTTCATCCAGCCCTGAAGATTCTGTTTCTTGGAAATCCTGATACCCAAGCTCTTCTCTGTGTTTCAATAAGAATTGACAGAACGGATCTCTTTGTAAAGGCAACAAAAAAGTTCTGTTCACAATTCTTCCTAATAAAGAGAGTTAGTAATCAGAGTCTGTAAAGCTCTTGCTATCACTTATCGTGCCGGCCAGCAACAGGTGGTAGATGAGCCATTAAACTGTGCTTCCTCTTAGACCACAATACTGAAAACCCAGCCTTGAGCTGAGCTGGGGTGTTCCTGCTGAGACCAGCCCCCTGATCTCATGCCACCTTTCTGACACTAGGATCAATGATTGTATGTGGTCCAGAACTGTTCTCTTCACCTTTTGACTCCACTTTGGCTGTCATTCCACTATTTTAATTCACCCTTTTTGCACACATCACTAGAGGGCTGCTCAGGACCCAGTCATCAATGACCCACACTTGATGTCTTTCTTTAGTGAGAAAATCCAGCGATTTGTGTTGCATTTTGAATTCAATTTTAGTGAATATGAGTTTGTACTTCAATTTGTTCGCTGTGTGAACTGTTTTTATTTTCACCCTGATGATCTCGTGGCCAGGTGTTTTTGACCACAGTTTCTAACTATCTAATGGTGAAACTAAACCACCAAGGAAACAACAGCAGTTATTACTGCTGGAAAGTTCTGTGCACAACCATTCAAGTATCATAAGTTCTCAATAAATAAGTGTTTGATTTTTTTCCATGTGTCCAAAAAATATCAAGAAATTTCTGGAAACAAATTCTTCCAAAGTTATATAGACTTCAACCCACATACCAGCTTCCAAATTTAATACCTGTGTGATACTGGGAATTTCTTCTAACTCTCTAAATCTCAGTTTTCTCCTCTATAAATGGAGATGATAATAGTCTTTAATTTACAGTTTTGATGGTAAATGAGGCAATACATTTAATATGCTTAACACAATAGTAATGTGCCTGGCACACAATAGTAATGTAATGAATATTGTTTGTCATTACCATTATATATATATAGATAGATAGATAGATAGATAGATAGATATAGATATAAATATAGATATAGATATAGATATATATAGATATAGATATATAGATATAGATATAAATATTTACCACAGAACCATCCACAGGAGATTTCCAGGCTAAGAAAAATCCTTCATTTGCTCATTCATTCACTTATTATTTACTAAACAGCTACCACATGTTGGGTGCTGTATTAAGCAGTGAAGATACAAAAGTGAACAAAATGGGTACTGTCTCTGCCATCTATTAGAAGATACAAACAAGCACCTACATGGCCCTAACAAGATGCTTTACAGAAGACGTACAGGATGCTACAGTAGAACATCGAACCTAGATTTTGAAGGTGAGAGCGGGAGTCAAGAAAGCTCTGTGGTGAAAGTGATATTTAAACCGAAACGTGTGAAGTTGGTGACTCATTACAAGTCAAGGAGGAAGGTGCCAGTGTTCTAGATTCAGGAAACAGAAAAACACCCAGAGATAAGCAAGTGTGACACATTCTAGGAACAGAAAGGAGTTCAATAAAGCTGAAAGGAAAAACACAGATGCAGGGTAGTCACGGTTTGATTCTAGAAATGTAAGCAGCTGCCCATCATCCATATTAAGCAGGCAAGTTGGAGTCCCTTCGCTGAGGAGTGACTTCCTCTCTCTGTTGGCAGAGCTTCCACTCTCCGACTTCCTGATCCCTTCAGCGCCATCATGGACACTCATTTTATCCCAGGTTTCCTCTTTGGGGCGATGTCCTCTCTGTGCATCTCAGCCTATCCTTCTCCTTCCTGACACGTGGAACAGTTCAAGACATCACTTGGGTTCTAAAGCTTGGCTGCCTCTCTCTCTAGTTATTTTCTTTCTTTAACCTAAAAGGTATTGCTCAATCTCACCTGTCTGATACCAAATATTTATTTCTCTGAGCAACTTTGGGTCTGGTGGTTCTGTGTCCCGACTTGAGTGCGAGGAGATCTTGTCCTGGCAAGGAATTTCTGGAAAGCGGCCACTTGAAACCAGTCTGATCAGACATAGAAAGGAAAGTCTGACAGGCAGTTTACTGTCATGGAGTGAACTACCAGAATTTATGATTTAAGGGGGATTTCCATTCTTCTAGGAGTAGTATATGGAGTGGAATCCCTCTAGAATGCAGAAATTCAAACCTCTGAAGTTTGAAAAGCTGATCTGGGGGTAGGGAGGGTGAAGGGTATGAGTGTGATAGCGTTTGCGCATCTTATGCTTATAGCCTCAAATTGTTTTGGTATATTAATCAACTTCCTTCAGTTCTCTGGACCTTAACGTTACCTAAAATCATTTTTCCTGAAGATTAAAAACAGTTTTAATACATAGTATTTGCCTTCTGTTTTAATGCTTTCATGGTTACAATAAGTATCAGAATTATGCTGTATATGAGAGTGCTGCCAAAAGCATTTTAGAACTGTGAGTGACTAATAGAATAAAAGTGTGGATAGTCTAGTGGAATATGCACTGTGCATATTGTGAATATTAGTGAGTTGTATAAGAATGGAAATGAATGTAAAAGATCAGGAATTAAGCCTTCTTCACCACACAACTAATTCCATCTCATTTTGTACCACCTTTCTTCATCTTTTTAGAAGGTTTTGCTTATTTAATTTCCGTGGTCTAGGAAACTTCATTATTATTCTCCCACCCACAACTATTTTCTCCTTCTTCAGATGTGGAGTGATTCTTAAAAATCATACTCTCCAAAGAATCTTTTCTTGTTGTATTACTTTGAGGCTTTAATGCCAAATGGATTTGTAACATATGTACTTTATATTCTCTTGCTTTTCTCATGTGTGTATGTGTATGTGTATGTGTATGTGTATGTGTATGTGTATGTGTATGTGTGTTTCCCTTAGTTCACTAAGAGTGGGGATTATGTTCTACTTGTTATTCACAGGTCTTTAGCACAGAGAACATTCCATAAAATCGTGTTGAAAGCGTATACATATCTGGATATTATTTCTAAACATGCCAGTAATTTGTTTTGTGAAGTAGGACATACCAATTAATTTCTCCATATTTCTGTTTTTGTATCCATAAAATAATATTTGCTAATTAACTTCTAGATAAAACTTGATGATAATTATAATAATATGCTTCCTTTGGGCTATGTGTGGAAAAGTGGGGGTTAGGGAGGGAGATTGCACAGACTCCTTCATTGTATCAATTACTCTAAAATAGAGGTAAACTCTTGGGGAGAAAAATTACATTTTATAGTCCACACTGGTCCTATTAGTATACTCTAGCCATAATTCACTAACTATTTTTTAAAGACTTTTAGAGTTAATTAATAGACTTGCAAAGGAGCTTAACTTACACAAGTGACTAACTTGTTCATATCCACATACAGGACAATGATTATCCCTGCTCCCTAGTAACAGCAGAGGTCAGTGTGTAAGCCTGATTAGGGCCAAAAATGTTTCCCTAGACAGAGCCAACTGAGTACTTTGTCTCTTGCACAGATTTTGACTTTGTATTATTGTGCTGCTCAGCTTATTAATTCAGCTCTTGCACTGAGTACTGGGTGAGAGGGAGGTGTCTGTAGTCATGCATACCTGTCTTTAAATCTTGACTCGCTCTTTCAAAGTGCTCTAGGGCTAGTTAGAAAATTTTCCTCTTCTATGAATTAAATATAACAATCATACTGACTTGATAGCTCAGTTGTGAGGATTGTACCATGCTAAGTACAGAGCCTAGAAAATAGAAAACAGTCAATTTGAGAAAGTTATGACTACTGCTGTTACTACTGCTACTGTTATGAGTAGTATTTCTGCTATAGTTATTTACACAGAAACATGATCTTCCTATGTTGAACAGATATTGAGTCATCTAATTCAACTCTTCTGTTTTCTACTCCATCAAATATTTAATTTTTTTTACAATATCCCTGATACTTGATTATCCAGTATAGTTCTTTTTTTCTTGTCAAGTTTTACTTGAAAACTGTCCTAACTGGGAATTCTCTAATTCCCATGAAAGTCCATTTTATCTTTAGACAGTTTTGATAGCTAGAAAGTATTGCCGTGTGTGTGTGTGTGTGTGTGTGTGTGTGTGTGTGTGTGTATTCTGCATATTCACTGTATATGCCTTTTGTAGACATAATCTGTTGGGTTCAGCTTGGCCAAGGGGGGGTGTCACAGAACAATTACTTTCTTGTGATAGTCCTTCGTGCATAAGAAGGCAACAATCATTCTGCTTCTAGATCTAGGAAACAATTTTCAGATATTTTCAGATTAGAATCTGTTCCCATTCTGATCACTACCTCCTGACATGTCCCAGTGTTTCGGTGTCTTAAAGAGTATGGTACTAGGATTTGACAACTAATTTAGGGTGATTTTTGCAAACTAAGGTTTCTTTAGCTATTATGGAAGTTCCTTCCA
>NW_017731410.1:1211635-1213802 GCF_001890085.2 Hipposideros armiger
GGGAATCAACAATAGATTAGATGAAGCAGAGGATGGAATCAACGATTTAGAAGATAAGATAGCAGAAAACACCCAATCAGAACAGAAAAAAAAAGAATTCAAAAAAATAAAGAGAGCTTAAAGGGCCTCTGGGACAACATTAAATGTACTAACATTCACATCATAGGGGTAACAGAAAGAAAAGAGAGAGAGCAAGGAATTGAAAACCTATTTGAAGAAATTACTGAAAATTTCTCTAACCTGGTGAAGGAAATAGATTTATAAGCCCAGGAAGCACAGAGTCTCAAACAAGATGAACCCAAAGAGGCCAACACCAAGACACATCATAATTAAAATGCCAAAGGTTAAAGGCAAAGAGAGAATCTTAAAAGCAGCAAGAGAAAAGCAGTTAGTTACCTAGAAGGGAGCCCCCCATAAGACTGTCAGCTGATTTCTCAACAGAAACTTTGCAGGCCAGCAGGGATTGGCAGAAAATATTCAAAGTGATGAAAAGTAAAGATATATGACAAAGATTACTTTACCCAGCAAAGCTATCATTTGGAATTGAAGGACAGATAAAGAGCTTCCCAGACAAGAAAAAGCTAAAGGAGTGCATCACCACCAAACCAGTATTACAAGGGATGTTAGAGGGACTTCTTTAAGACAAAATAAATAAATACATAAATACATAAATAATAAATACATAAAATGGCAATAACTACATATCTACCAACAATTACTTTAAATGTAAATGAATTAAATGCTTTAGTCAAAAGATAGGGTGGCTGAATGGATAAGAAAACAAGACCCTTATGCTGTCCACTGGAGACGCATTTCAGATTAAAAGACGGACTAAAAGTAAAGGGATGGGTAAAAGATAATTCATGAAAAGGGAAATAAAATTAAAAAACTGCAGGTGTAGCAATACTTATACCAGACAAAATAGACTTTACAACAAAGGCTATATAACAAGTGCCAAAGAAGGACCCAGTAATCCCACTTCTGGGTAATTATCTGAAGAAACCCAAAATGCTACTTCAAGAAGATGTGTGCATCTATCTATATGTTCGTTGCAGCATTGTTTACGATAGCCAAGATGTGGCGGCAGCCTGGGTGTCTGTCAATGGATGAGTGGATAAAGAGGAGGTGGTGCATATATGCAACAGAATATTGCTCAGCCAGGGAAGGGAATGGGTTCTTGCCATCTGTGGTGNTGTATGATCTTACTTGCTGACGGACTCCCTCACTCTGAGATCCAGTGCTTGGGCAGCAGCTCAGGAGGCTCCAGGTACATACCAGGAGGAACTGAATTGTTTTACTTCAGGTTGAGGGTTGAAGGGGCAGTTCTCTCCCAGTCAGAGGAACTTGCCTTGCGTAAGCCCCTGTTCTTTGCTGAGCCCTCCCCCTACCTGTGTACTGATGCAGGCAGACGCCTTATCTGAGTTTCCATCCAAAAGGCTATCACCTTTCCTCTGCCCCGCCTTAGTGATTCCCTGAGACCACACCCCACCCAACTCTCAGGCACACTCAAGTCACTTCCAGTGGCTTTTCCATATAAATGGCATGCCTTGGCTCATGCTGCAGACTTCCCTAAAATCCTTCAAAGGTTCATGAAACCCAAAGAAGCAGCATCTGGCCCCAGCATGCCCCATGCCTCTGGCTGAACAGCCCTAAGCCTGGCACTAGCAACAGCCTGCCTTGGTTACTGGCTTGGGCTGTCGAAGCATTTCCACACCCAGAACAGCTGGTGGCCATTTCTGGATTGCTTTGTGGCTCATACGAGGTGAACCTGAGCAGGACACAGACTACGGCTGAACTTGTCCTGCAGCAGGTCCCCTCCCAGGAGGCCCTGGGGCTGGCAGCCCCAGTGGCCAGCTTTGGACTCGACTGGAGCATCACCAGGCCATCTCCAAGGACAACACACCCAAAGGGCAGACTGGGAAGTTATCAGAGTCCTGCTAAAGTGAACCCTGCTCTATAGGGCCAGACCCTGCACCACAGCTCCACCACTGTAGTCACAGCCACTCTTCACAACCAATCAGCCTGAGGGGCAATACCTCCCATTGACCTGAAAACAGCAATCAAGTCTCAACTACAACAGGAGAGCATGCACAACCCACACAAGGGACGCACCTGGAGCACCCAGCTCTAGTGACAAGTGAGACTGCACCAGTGGGTTCCACAAGAT
>NW_017731410.1:1216342-1218542 GCF_001890085.2 Hipposideros armiger
GAATTTGCACTGCATGACTCAGGATGTATGGAATGCGTCTGAGAAAAGTGAAAATGCTGACCTGCTTCAGCCACATAGGTTTAGTTTTTATGTCTCAATATGGAGCTGATACAAACTTATTCATAGGCAGTGCCAAACCCAAGGTCAAAGGATTTTCTAAGCAACAGATACAAACTCTGAAGCTCAGCAGAATATTATGTAATCTATGTGTGTTCCAAAGACAGAGTTTTTAAAGATTTATCTTTTGTTCTAGTCTATGTTGACACAGTCAACTGAGCTATTGTGAAGAATCACATAAATTACCAAACTGTCTGGGGAATCGCCACATGCTGTGAATGTCTGCCAATTGCTTTCCTTGCAAAAAACACTTTGAAAAACAGATCTATCAGCTGATGTATAAAAATGTTTACAAACTATTGAGCCCTTTCTACAAATATAACAGAAGAACAAACAAATAATGTTATATTTTTTTCAGACAAGCAATATTTTTAAAATTAAGCCAAAGGAAGTAGATTTTATAATTCACGTGTCCAGGTGTCATTCATCTGGAACACAGCTAAGAACCTAGAGACAAGGGGGAAAAAATGTCTCCTGAGAAGTCAAATAAATATCCTAACTATCCACACCAAAGCTTGTGTAGCTTCCTAAAAGAAGTCTCACATCTCTGTTTATCAAATCCTGTGGGCTTGTATTTTACCAAAAATCTAGATAAATTTGGTGGTTATCATGTGCTAATCTGTAGCTGGTAGATGACACTTATTGTGAATGAATACATTTGTGTCGGGGGTGGGGGAGTGTTGTATGTGTGTTTTGGAGTTTTATTGAGTTGCGTTTTGGGGGCAGAGACTAACAGTACTTGATAGGTGAGAAGCAAAGATCAGAGGCAAGGAAAAAAAAATCCTGAAATGAGACAAAAATATATCTTTCAAATAGCAGTAAACTGCAGTCATTTATAGCATCATTGTATGTGTCCAAAACAGAAGGCCAATTCATTACATTAACTTTTTTCCAAGAAAATGTCGAAGAGTAAGCAACTTTAAGGATTTTGCACACGAAATGACCAAAATATATGACAGATATTGAAAAGATGACCTTCAGTTATGTGCTAACTCACTCACATTGAATACCGACTCCCAGATAATGAATGGATAAAAGAAGTTCTGCAGTTTTTGCTTAAATAACAATTTACATTGTACATGTTCAGTATTACTTCTAGTTAACACATTTATTAAACAGTAATTTAATAAATAGCAGGGAACCCAGAGCTAAATAACACAGCAACATTGTTTTCTGAGTCCTTATCATGATCCTTCTGCTTTGCACTATACATATGTGGTTTCATCTAATATTTATAATAAACACAGGAAACAGATGTCATACTATTTCTGATGGAAAATGAGGCTTGAGATTTTTTTTCAGCCCGAAGTCACAAAGTTGGTAAAGTAACTAAGCTTACTTCCAAACCTATAACACAGTGCATTACTAGGCACTGTGTTGGCTTTCACTGCATTGTCATATATGTTCTAGGGTTCTGAATTCCAGTGATTGGCATGCTGTAGATGACACATTGGAGCCCTTTAGGGGGTATGTATCAGGTTGCAATTGGCTACTTCTCCCCAGCATCCAGTTATCTACTCAAGTGCCAAGCTGCTCTATCTTTTATCTTTTTAACACTTTCCATTGTCAGAGTGTCTGCAATTCGCTGCCTGGCACTGGCTGGAATAAGGAACAGTTGTTGTTGCAATTGCTGCAACCAACCCTACTGTAAATCATTTTCATTATGGCTAGAGCTGCAACCACTGTTCCTCATCTCTCTCACTTACCATACCAATTGATCACTTTTCACCCTATTGAAACGTCTGTCTACTGTGTAGCTTTTGTCCAGGAGCTGTGAGTATCACCACCTAATGCAAAGTTCCACATTATTCTATAAGAATAAAGATCGCAGTCCATGAAATATAACCTCTCTTTTTCTTCCATTTTGAAACTATTGTTGTAATTATTAGATGTATTAGGACCACTTCAACCATCGAAACTCTTTTCAGAGAGAGAGAGAGAGAGAGAGAGAGAGAGAGAGAGAGAGAGAGAGAGAGAGAGAGAGAGAGAGAGAGAGAGGGAGAGGTGTAAATAACAGGCATAGCAAAAGAGGAATGAGAAATTTAGGGATCTAAGATCAAGATTACTTTGGTGTTAATTAATT
>NW_017731410.1:1218717-1220414 GCF_001890085.2 Hipposideros armiger
AAAACTGCAGGTGTAGCAATACTTATACCAGACAAAATAGACTTTACAACAAAGGCTATATAACAAGTGCCAAAGAAGGACCCAGTAATCCCACTTCTGGGTAATTATCTGAAGAAACCCAAAATGCTACTTCAAGAAGATGTGTGCATCTATCTATATGTTCGTTGCAGCATTGTTTACGATAGCCAAGATGTGGCGGCAGCCTGGGTGTCTGTCAATGGATGAGTGGATAAAGAGGAGGTGGTGCATATATGCAACAGAATATTGCTCAGCCAGGGAAGGGAATGGGTTCTTGCCATCTGTGGTGGCATGGATGGACCTGGAGGGTGTTGTGCTGAGTGGAGTATGTCAGACAGCGAAAGACAGATTCAGTGTGATTTTGCTTATATGTGGAATCTAAAGAACAACTAAACAGAAATGTATTCATAGATAAAGAGAACATTTTGTGGTTCTCTTTATAGGGTATAGCATAAGGAATATGCTCAATAATATTGTAATAACTATGTATGGTGTCAGATGAGTACTAGTTTTATCGGGGTGATAGATAGATGGGAGGCAGTTGGCACACAGGGTGAAAAAGGTGAAGGGATTAAAAAGTACAAATTTGTAGTTACAAAATAGTCATGAAGATTTAAAGTAAAGTTTAGAGAATACAATAAATAATATGGTAATAACTATGTACAATGCCAGATGGGTACTAGACTAGTCAGGGGGATCACTTCTTAAATCATATAAATGTCTAACCACTATGCCGTATACACCTGAAATTAATATAAAATAATATTAAATGTCAACTGTAATTGAAAAATTTAAAATAGGGTAGAAAAATGGTGAAGGGGATTAGAGGTTCAAATTTCCAGGTATAAAACAAATAATTCATGGGGATGTAATATACAGCATAGGGAATATAGCCAATAATACTGTGATAATGCGTACAGTGTCAGATGGTTGCTGGACTTATCATGGTGATCACTTCTGTAGGTATATAAATGCTGAATAACTATTTTCTACACCTGAAACTAATATAACATTGTATGTTAGCTATAGTTTAATAAAAATTTTAAAAATTATAAAAAGAATCTCTTTTCTTTTTCATTCATTCCTCAATCAACAAACATTTATTGAACAGCTACTTTATTCCACACATTGCTTTAGGGACATAAAGATACTGAAATATGCTTTTTGACTGCAAATCACTCACAGTTTAATAAGAAAAAGACTGATAAAGAGCAATAGATCTGTACGGCATTATTCTAAGTGCTGCAATAAAGTTAAGTATAAGAAGTTACAGGGAAACAGGAGAATCACTAAATCCAATTAGCAATTAGGAATGGGTTAGAAAGCCTTCTTAGAGAATGTAACATCCCAGGTTAAGACTGAAAGACAAATAGAAGATAGCCAAAAATAGGCTGAGGGTACAGAAGTGGAAAAAAAGAGGTTGAGGAAGGAAAGGAATTCGAGGAATAAGAAGCTACATGTTTGGAATCACAAGACATTATGCATCAGTGTGTTCAGGGGACTCTAAGCACTTTGATATGGCTGGAGAGTAGGGGGTTTGTTGGACATTTGTAGTGTGGATGCAAGGACAGTTGTGGTGAGAGAGATGGATCTAGATGGTAATCTGTAGCCCGATTATGAAGACACTTTTCTACCACATCTCATCTTTGTAAGGTTTTAAGAAAAGGAATGACACCATC
>NW_017731410.1:1222419-1236968 GCF_001890085.2 Hipposideros armiger
TATTAGGACCACTTCAACCATCGAAACTCTTTTCAGAGAGAGAGAGAGAGAGAGAGAGAGAGAGAGAGAGAGAGAGAGAGAGAGAGAGAGAGAGAAAGAGAGAGAGGGAGAGGTGTAAATAACAGGCATAGCAAAAGAGGAATGAGAAATTTAGGGATCTAAGATCAAGATTACTTTGGTGTTAATTAATTAAATTGATTAAATCTCAGGAAACTATTTTCCACTTTAATTTATGTGGTTCATTTAAACAGTTTATTGCCAATAGTTTATAAAGCAATTCTGTGATTATTCAACAATACACAGATAAACGTACACTAGCTTGTCAACAAAATCTCAAGCTATTACTAGTTGGGTAGAGTGGAGGGTAAGTAGCCTTGACTAATAGGAAAAATTCTTTGAGGTAGGGGTAGTCCAGATAGTGTTCTGCTCCTAAGAGCCAATGCACTCTATGAATCCCTCCTAATAAAGAGCATCAGGCATACATTGTCATACCTCTTTTGCATAATTCTGGGAACAGAAATAGGCACAACTATAAAAAACATAGTTTGAGTCCCAACATAGGCATTTGCAGATTTAGAGACAAGAATTCATGTCATTGGATGTCTGTTCCTGACCCAAGTTAGTGATCAGAGTAATAGAAACCTATTAGGACCTTTCCTAAAGGAAACCACAAGGACAGCCAGTGTTCAATGCCAAAGAGGACAGGAAACAGTAGCATGGAGAGACTTCCTGTCATCAGATTTTCATCACTTTAGTGAGCAAATATTGAAAATTAACACCAAATGCCACAGTGTGGTCACATTGTCACATATACTTATAGCCTATAGAGAACTTTTCCTCATGCGTGATTCTTACCATGACTTTCTTTTATTTTAACATTTGTGTAATAGCGGCACTCAAGTTCCACTTTTCCTAAGTATGTTTGCTAAACATTCTAGGATGCAGTGATTTATATTTTCCTTAGAGGTTTTATGATCTTCACTAGTTGGTTTAGTCTTTGACTATATATTGTCTTAAAATATGTGGTATCTTTAGAAGTTGAAGACAATGTGAGGTAGGATAGCTTTTGATGAAGAAATAATTGGAAGCAAAAAGACGACTTTAAAACAAATGGTGCTAAGTGCCTGGTGAAGAAAAATAGAAGATGGGAGAAAATAATACTTCGATGAATTCTTGATATTCATGACCTACAGAATTTAAACCATGCTGGTCAGTTCTTTCAGAACTAACTTCTAGAATGTAGCAAGGTCAAGTCCTTGGAAAAACTCTATTGCTTTGTATTTTCTCTGAAGTTTAGAACCATCTGTGCTGTGGTCTAATGATTTTTGTTTTTTTCCCCCAAGTTGCTTTATGTCTAATGCATCTCTTGCAGAATATAGATCATCATCTACTCCTATAATAGGATATTATTTATCAACATGTATTGCATTGAAATATTGTCCAACTAGACATTTTTTTTTTAGTAAAGTCTCTAAGTCAAATGGCTTTGGGAAGTGTTATATACCCTAAGCTTTTGTTGGTCAGCATTTAAAAATACTTGACATTCTCTAATATGATAACATTTATCATGTAAAATTATAGCAACACTCTCTTTAATTAGAGACTACTTTTTATGGAAAAAAAGTTAATTCACACTTATATAAGGATTCTTGATATTGCACACTATTTGTAAATCTTATAGTTTGTAAGACACATCACAGAGAACAATGTAGTTTTAAGGGAAGAATTTAGTATCATCACAGCTTTAAATATAACCCATAGAGATAGCCTGTTATCACCACTGTAACCAGTTCCCTTCCTTCTATCTCTCTATTTCTTTAATCACTTTGGGAAAGCAAATCCCAATGGTAGCATGCCATTAAAACAGAAGATGATAACAAAACTGCTCAAGCAGAGAACACTCAAAGTTTAAACTGCTTTTGCTCTAATCATTTCCCACTCCACTGCCTGAATGTTGCTAAAATAACTAATGGATTGATTCAATGGGAAGGAATCCATCATGTTAGTTAAAATGCAAAAAGTAAAAACATAAACAAAAAACAAAGTTAGTGTTTTGAGTTCAACACAAACAGCTTGAAAGAGACATTTAGTATATTAAGTCCTCTTGTCTCCTCTCCCCAATGAAATATATTTCCATGAAAAAACATAGCAACTTCCATAATATATTATAGGCAAGTTGAAAACCTGGGCATAGTTTGCTTTTTGACTTTGCTTTCAGCTGATTTATGTGAATGCTGTTCTGTCAGTTGCCGTGAACATGTGTATCACATCTTGGGTGTGGCTATACAACTTGAAATTTCTAGATTACACACTGAGAAATATGAGAAAAAAGAAAAAAAGTATTTTTTAAAGCACATTTAATTCCAACCTACTCAAATCTTAATGTCGAGTTCTTGGTACAATTTTTAGTTTGACATGCTTTCACCCCTTATACCATCTACTTTTACTATATTTTGGAACATTATTATAATGCTTGCCAGTGGTTATTATTTTTTTTACTTTAAGTAGAGGGCAACATGATAAAGGGACAACATGTCTTTATGGTCTTAGGGAAGAGCTTTCAAGATTTTAGATAGGACAATGCTTAAATGGATGGGATGGGGAGAGAGTGTGCTAGAAAAATACTTTTGGGGGATTTATTATCTTAAATATATAAAACAGGTTTCCCAGGCAGTTCTAGGTATCATAAACTATAAAAATATAAAATAGTACTGTGTCTTAAAAGTTTCTAAGTTTACGAATAAAATAACTCTAACTCTTAAACATACCTCAATGTTCTCATGACTCTAAACTAACATCCCAGCTGTGCTGGCAACTGGTACAGTTTTAGCTGCACTTACAATAGAAGTCCACATTATTAAAAATGTTGATTGTTCTAATTAACTGCTCATTAGAACCAATGGTATGGGTGGCACTCTGGGGAGGTCCACGTGTCTTCCATTCTCAACACTTTCTTCTCAGATGAGTAGGGTTGACTGTATCTTTTGCTCCTATCTACATCAACCCTGCCCAGATAAATATTATATGTTACACATTTTATAAAATATATAAATATATAAAATAATAATAAATCATTAGTATATTCAACTTCAGTATAATTCAATCTTTTTTAAATTATCAACTATGATATGATATACCGTCATTCAATGAAATAGAATTACCAAATGTGAAGTCCACATTAAGAAAAATAACTAATTTGCCTCAGTTTTAGTTTGCTGGTATTTTAAAAGCCAGATGATCTAAGAATACACACATTTACTTATCTCCCAAAGACATAATCACACTGTCATCCATTTTTGAACCACAAAAGATGGATAGTATAACATGTGCTTAAAATGGATTCATTAATTATCAAAATAGATAAGTGTTTCATCAGGTATATACAGCAGATAACATTTATCTTTTCTCATAGAAGAGAAAGATTAAAGTAATTCTTCTATACATATTGGGAAGAAAAAAGCCTGCTCTACTGAGGCTTTCATAATGTGACACTAGATAATATACTTTGCCACAGATGGTAAAATTACACAAACATAGATACAGATGACTTATTTCATATTCAACTAGGACGGCTGATTGCTAGAGGAAAGCCATTCGTTCCCACCATAAATATTATACAACGCTTATTTTATTTCTTTATAAACATGGAGTCAGCATAAAAATCTCATGAGAAATGTTAGGGACTTTATTTTTTCTTACATGCCTTTGAGAAATTGCAGAGGATTCTCCTGCATATAATATAGCAGGTTGGTCAACAACGGTATGGTGTAACACCTAATCGCAATGGTGACTATTGTAATATAGGGCATTGGGCTGCCAATGAGTGACTAATCAACTGATACTTATGCACCTTTTCTGTATACTAAGGATGATATGTTAAAAAACAAATTTTATATTTTTCTGAACATTTAACTGTGCCTAACAAAATAATCATTTTCTAGTTTATTTTTCTCAGTTAAAAATTTTGCTTTTTTCCCCCTCATGAAGTGTTTAAACACTAGAATTCTATCCATGTAAGTATGTTTAAATGCATCTGAAAGGAGAAAATTAATATTCGCTAATTGCTGACAATTTTTGTCAGAAATAATTTTGGATAAAATGAGCTTATAGGTAAAATGGCAGTGAAACCTATTTTCCACTGGAAAGTAGCCTGATGTTATTGAACAGAATGCATGACCATAACATATTTCTTATGGATTACCAAAACCACTGATAAAATAGATTTCACAAGTTCATTCATGTGCTTTCCCATGAGCAGCCTTAAATTGCTCAATTGCTGATGAGTAAAACGCCTCTTGATTGTGCTAGTTCCATATTTCACATTGTTGAGTTAAGGAGCACTTAGATCACATGACCAAACAGCTCTACCCCTTTCCAAGTGCCTTTACTTAGGAACTGGGAATATTTTGCGATGTTTTCTAACAAGATAAAAGCAAATTTTATGTATGAGGATCATATGTTTCTATTTATACACTTTTGGATTTGCTTATCCTTTGTAATATATTGTAAAATATTATATTCAGTTTATTTCTGCCATTTGCTAACTGTAAGTGATCTTATTACACAAGTACCTTATAGGAATGCTCTCTGTGAAAGCTGAAAAAAAATAATCTCTTTGGTCTGTTAGTTTTTAAATATCTGATAGATGCAACATTTTTGTGTTTGTGGCATTCAGTTTAACTGCATTATCTCACTGTCAGATTTACACTTATAAAATTGTGTGCAATCAAGTAAGTTCTTTTAAACCTAGTGTATATTGCGATATTGATCATGCCAAACATTTTGAATTGTAGCACCAAAGACTAGATAACGTACTGCTCTCCACATATGCAATTCACTGAATAATATATTACTGCTTAGGGTGGAGACACATGAAATAATTCAGTTGTTAGCAAACTACTTAAATGCACTTTGCCAACCTGAGTGAAACAAATGTGTAGGGATATTAAAAGGAAAATACCAGAAATGAAAGCAGTCAGATTTGTGTGTTGTTTAATTTTAACTGCACTCTACTAGCAGAATTTGAGTTTGTCCTTTTGAATCATTATCAATTCATTTGAGGACTCAAATAAACATTGATAAAGGGCTCCAGGGAAACATAAATGGTAAGAACGCTCAGAACAGGAATACAGACGTAGACCACTGTTTTAGGAAGACAAAGCTTTTCTTGCAAAAGTTGTGCTGACAGTTTGTTTCTAAAGACTGTTAACAATGGTTTAAAAATTAAAAAGAGAATGTTTTGATGGTATAAAAACACAAGAGAAATAAATTGAAGAAAGGAGTTATTCTCTTGCTATTTTGCTAAAGCTGAGGTAAATGTCTAAAAATGTTTTAAAGTTATTGGATATTAAGTGCAAAATTATTACTGGAACTAGAAACACAATTTTACAAAAATTAAAGATTTTTTTACACCATTCTATAAATAACCAGATATATTTTGGCCAATGCCAACTATTTCCCTCTAATTGAAAGTGTCCCATGGTTTACCTACCCAATAGCATTCTTCATGCTGGACTAAGTTTAATTGAAAATATTCCAAAGATAATTTTGTGAAAATAGTTTGTTAAAAGTAAATTTTTAAATAAATGTATATAAATATAAAATGTTTTAATGAATCACAAATATAAAACAATAAATAATACAAATAAATTCATGTTGGAAATAATCTTTCTTAAAACATTGAAATTTTGTTCTTTTCTTTTTTTCCTTTTATGACATCAAGTCATACTAAATATTTTTATCACATAGCTGAATAATTTAGACTAATTCAAGGATTAACGTGCATGAGGCTGTGAAAATTTATGACATGTGGAGAGTTATTTTATCGATTAAAATGCATGTTTTTTTCCACAGCAAGTATATTCCTTCACTCTCAAAGTCAGTGTAAATAATGAGTACTAAATTCATTAATTATGTTCCAGTCAGCTTGCAGCCGGTTGAGTGACAGCAGTTTTTCTGAATCTCTCTCCTCTAGCATAACTCCAGATTAGAACTGGCACCTTCCTCTATGCAAATGAACATCTAATTAGAGACACCTCCCAGTCAATAAGCCACTTTCTTATCATCAGTTATATTACCTGACAAGCCCTTTCTCTCCAGTCCTGGCCCACCAAGAATCTTCATTCATTTTCTCTTCTTCTTCTCTGCAAAGTGAACTGATCCCGCATAATCCCTGGAATAATGTAGTTTCTCTTGTGGAAGAGCAGCTTCCCACTCCCCCTTGTACATCAAGCTAATGGAGCCAGTAGGTATCCTATTGATCTTTTCTCTATATGGTTTCCACAAGGATTTGACAGACTTCCTTACAGGTTAAACATCCAGGCTTTCTGAAGTGGCTATAAAGCTTTGTTTTTGATTTTTCTAACTTTTTTTTTTGAAACCCTTGCTCATCTGTAATCTTTAAAAGCTCAGTTGATGCCATGCAGAGCAAAGCCTTATTTCTTTGCAGAACTAATCTAGACACTGTCTAGTGTTGAGTACAGTTGTCTGATTCAAATCTTCTGTTACAAAGCAGATGACATCTAGCTAGATGTCATGAGAAGAGCCTAACAATGACAATTCACTTATCCCTTAGAAAGAATCAATTCTCCCACAATGCATCTGTCAGAGAACTCTCACTCAGTAAAAGCAATTTTTCTAGCTGTCTGACACTGTAATTGCTCTTAAATTTTCAATGAACGTTTTACAAGGACTCCCCTGAACCATGATGAAAAACTTAACTTTTTTCTAAAAATGAGAGGCTGACAGGATGAAAGAGGTCTTTCTCTTTAAAGCCTTGCTTGCTTGAGTAGGAATTCTTTCATATCATCAACAAGCTGTTGAATAGAGGATAGATTACTTTCCATTTATTTCATCAATCAGATTAAAGGCTCTCCTTCACAATGCCCTTTAAACAAGAGCTGTTTATGATGTCCTCCCAGGTTTGACTTTAATGTAGTATTAAATCACTATGGACAGTAGAGTCGGTAAAGAATATAAATATGACGAATCTCTGACAACATTTAAGCATTGCATATATTTCGGTCATTATCTTCATTCTTGCCATAAAAGAGAGGTAAACATAAGAAAAACAGCTACATATTTGCTATTCTTTAGTGTGGAAAAAAAATTCAACACAATTTCATTTTATGGATCAAGAAGCAGAAATGCCAAGCATAGCAGTGATTTTTTTTTCTCTCTGAGACCAGTAATTTAAAAGAAAAAAATTAATTTAAAGAAGGAAAAAGAGTAGAAATTTCTTCATTTCTGTACTCTTCTAAATATGTATTTATAAGCTTTAAAAATAGGGCTGAATTCATGCATTCTTTGTGAATTCAGAGTAAAGACTATAGGTGGTATGAATAATCTCCTATATTAAGCTTTTCTAAAAGTAAAACAGGGCAAAGAGCTGTTTATGATTTTATCAGTAATACAATAGTCTTTTCAAAGAGATGTATATGTGAAATAGATTAAAACAATTGCTTTAATGTGTATGTGTGTGTGAATGTGTGTATTTGGTGAATAAATGATAAAAAATTAAATGCATCAAAATTCCTTAATTCAAATGGACAATGTACCAGTGATCAAACCTGCTGTCATAGGTGCATGAAGATATTGCAGCTGTTTTAAAATTAAAAAAAAATTTTTAATCTCTAATGCGAATTACACAAGTGAGCAGGAAATTATACTGTAACTGTAGAACAAAGAAAATGTCAAATTGTGGAAGGGGCTTTAATAGCCATCTTGTCCTACCTTCCACCCTATGCATGCAGCTCTTAAACAAAAACTTTGGTATTTTCTCATCTTCTGTTGGAATACCTTCAATAACTGGAAACTCACTACACTCCCTGGCAGTTTATGTATTTTCTTATGGTTCTATTTATCAGAATACATTTTTCTAATACTGACTCTCAATCTTTATTCTGTGATATAATCCCCATTTTCTGTAGGCCATTGTTTGTATATAAACTAAATTTTAAAATATATAATACTTGAAGCAGTAAGTCTTCAAGTATTAAGACAAGTACTTTTTGAAAACAATTCTCTTGTCCTCTCCACCTTCTTTTTTGAAGCTAATCACTGTCAGTTCCTACAACAGCATTTCATGTATTCTTTGCAACAATGTAATAGGAACAAATCTCCCAGGCATTTTATCTCCATAATCTCATTGAATTCTCAATTGGGATATCTATGATAGACATATCTTATTCAGAGAAGATAAATGAGTCACAGAAAGATTAAGTAAATGGACCAAGTCACAGGGTTAGTAACTAGAGAGTCAAAATTTAAACACATTGTCAGGCTCCGAAGGCCATCATCTGTAAATAATTCCACACTGTCATTAGTCCTTCTTATGCCATCATCTTTTTTCTGTTTATCTTCTGCATTCATATTTTTCTAAGTTGAGGAACAATAAAAGTAAAAGCAAGAAATAGTTAGGGCTGTGGTGCCCTAGTTTAGACAAGAAATGTGATGGCTAAAATCAGGGTAGTGGCCATGGGAATAAGGTGTAAAGATGAGTGGACTCTCTCTCTCTCTCTTCTCTCTCTCTCTCTTCCCCTCCATATCTCTATCTCTATCTCTATCTGTATCTATCATCATCATCATCTATATCATCTATCTATACCTATATCTGTACCTATCTCTATGTATCTTTACTAATACCTTTTCTCTGTACCTATCTTCCTTCTCTCCCTCCTTTTGCATCCTTCCATCTCTCTTTCTTACTCATACATGTTCTTGTAGCTTTCTCTTTCCATCATAAACATGTCATGGATTATGGCATCCAAGTCATTGAAAAATTGTTTGCAATTGCTGGGGATGAAAACTGCACTCTTAGGTGTTCCACTTAGAGATTTTCCTACTGGCTAGCATCAATCTATTAATTAGCAATCTTTTTGTCAGTTACCAATTTGCCTGGATAAATCTAGTCATTAAGCCTAACCTTTTCTCAATTTGTTAACAAGACTCGTTAAAGTCTCTACCAACTATATTTCATATATTTTGTATATGGGGTTATCATATTAAGGGCCATATCAGAAATTGTGGCTAATTTGGTGTAATTTATTTTAGTGATTAGAAAAATAAAACAACCTCATTTGTTTCTCATTTTTACAAGCTTATTCAAGGCGTAAGTTATTTAAACTGAGCCATTAGTTTCCGTCTGTCTTTAGTTAACCATGTGACTTGTGTTCTCTGCATATGCTTTAGAAAGAAATCTGAATTCATCTCAGAGATTCTTAGGCACTGATCTGTTCAGGGCGAGGGAGGAATTTTCAGCCATGGGGTGCAAATTTTCTTTCAAACCTCCTTAGTTTCTATATGTATCTTTCTGTTTAGTGTCTCATTTGTGGATTCACATGTTCATTTCTTCGATTTATTTACCCTGGGTTTTGGCCAGGCTTAGGTAGACCACTTGGTAGGAAAAAAACCTCATTTGATTTTATTTTCTTTCAATTAATCTGTTCTGTTTCTCATTCCTTCCAATTTCACTAAGAAAACAGAATTTCAGGTGAGAGCTCCATTTCCTCTACCAAACTACATACATGCCGTCTGAAATGTAACCCGCTTTTTGTTATGGCGGCAATTCCTCTTCATCCTTGAGCTACTTGTTTTATTGATTCTCTATTATGTCATCAGCCAACTCCCCCCTGAAACCTTTTATTGCTCTTAGGAAATAAACTTGACTCATCTCTAACAGTAAAAATATATGAAACCTATGTGTAAAAAAAAAAAAAAGTCTACTCCTTCTAATTATTCTCATTTCCCTCTCCTCCCCATGATAGTCAAGATTCTTGAAATGGACCAACCTCAACATTACCACTCTTCCTCCTTTCCTTTTAGATCTCAATCTATTAGAATCCAGCCTTAGATCTAGTCCACTAAAATTTCTATTTCCATATCCTATCTCTTCTCACCTTAATTAATTTTTCTTTGTGTTTCACACTATAACCAAGTATGTTGAATTCTGAGTTACTAAATGTTCCGATTACATCTTAGAAAGCTTTTTTTCTTCTTGCACTTGAAATATCAGTCTTCCTTAGGGTGTCATTTCCAATTCTCTAGGTTTTTTTTTTCCATGCCATGTCTTCTCTAGATGATTTCATTCAAATCCAAAGCTTGCACCACTATGAAATCACTCTCTTTATTTCAGGATCCTCTTTGAGCTCTAGAACCAAATGTCTTACTCTACGTACTGTACAATTTCACTGATTTTCTACTGACTGAATGAACAAAGCTGATACTTCTTTTCCTATTTGGCTGCTTGTTCTTATTAATTCTAGGTTTGAACCTTAAACAGAAGTATGACTGACACCTAATGAGCATACCATGAAACTCTCTTGCAGTTAAACCAAGGGCTTACATTCATGGCCTATAGGATCTGCAGAAATACTCAAATGGAATTCATCTAGTTTTTCCAACCATACTATATCTACCAGCCTACACAAATTTGCAACATTTGCTGCCTTCCATCCTATTACAATGTTTAGGTGAATAACTTTGTCAACTCCTATGCAAAATAATCACCTTCATCATGCTCTGAGATGCCACCTGTTCTTACCTTTCTAAAAGCTTTCTTCCTTCACATATTTCCTTTGTTTTACATCATTAATTTCTTTCTATCTAAACTGTATCATTTCCATCAGCATATTCACCTTCTTTAGTACCTTCCAACCTTAGAAAGTGTTACCTTGGCTTCACATCCTTCTTCAATAATATCTTCAATTATTATTCTCATTCAAAGCTAATCTTGAAAAGATTTTTCTACAGTAACTATGTCTATTTTCTCATTTTGAAATTTCTCCTCGATCTACTCCATCAGAGCCATACACCGAAAGCACTTTTGTCAAGTCACCAATTACCTCAAATCCAGAAGCCACCGCCCTGTCCTCAGTTTTTATTAAAAAAATATTTTAATAGTTTTTGACAAGGTTAATAATTTCCTGTTCTGACTACACTATTTTCAATTACAAACTACTTCTTTCATGATCCCCAGCACTCTAAATCCTTATTAGCATGCTTTACTTTTAAAAATCTTATCCACAGGAAAAAAATCACCTTCTATAATACATTATAAATTTTAAATTTATTATATTTACTGTTTTATTATCTTGTCTTCCCCAATAGGATATAACCTCCATTAAAACAAGGAATTTTATCCTTTTTAATGTCCACAGATATATCCCACGTGCCTAGGACACTGACTGTCACATAGTAAACACTCAGTTAATATTTGAAAGAGTGAAATAACTCCTTTGTAAACACTTGCTTATCTTGGCTTTCAGTATGTTCTATTGGTTTTGCTTCTACTTTCTTGTTCATGCCTTCTTAGTCACCTCTAAATTTTACAGTGCTGAAGGACTGAATTCTTAGCTATTTCTTTTCATTAACCATAGTTTTCCCTTAAATAATCAATTTAGATATATGGATTTAACCCTTTTTATTTCATGGATTCCTTCTTTTATAAATACACTCCTAACCTTTTCCCTCAACTTTATTCTCACACACCCAGTGGCCTATTTGACACCTCCACTTGGATCTCTAGAAGGGATCTTAATCTTAACATATCCAAAACGGAACTTTTAATTTTTAATCCCAAACCTACTCATCCCACAGTTTTCTCTCTCACACTGACCATCCTCCAATTGCTTAGGCAACAAACATAAGCTCATCCTTGAGCCCTCCTTTTCTTTATCCCCCGTTAGAAATTCATGCCTGTTGACTTTGCCCAGTCAACATCAAGTTTCCTGTTTCTATTCTTTCCCCTTGTACTATGTTTTCCTCCCACAATGATCTTTTAAAAGCGTAAGTCACGGCATGGCGTGCACACACCTCTGCCACTTAACATTCTTCAATGTCTTCCATTGCACAGAGACAATTCCAAGCGGCCCTCCCTGGCCAGCCCTCATCAGGCCTCTGTGTCCTCACTTAAATGACAGTCCGTTTCACTCATTGCTCTCCAATTACACTTGCTCTTTATGTACCTCAACATATGAAACTTCTCTCTATTTAAAAGACCTTTGCATTAGTTATTTTCTCTTTCTAAATGTCTCTGTCCCTGTAATCACAGGGCTTGCTCTGTATTGTCCTTCAGATCTCAGTTGAAGTATTGCCTCTTCAGAGAGAACTTCCTGAATGTGAGAGTTGTAATTGGCTACTCTCTATGATATCACTGTATTTTATTTTTTATCAGAGAACTTATTACTATAAGATATATGACTAAAAATTATAGTTCAGTGTTGTTTTTTTTTCTGTAGTTAGAATGTAAATTTTATGAACTCAAAGAAAGGCCTTGTCTTTCTTGTTCACCAATGTATCACCAAAGCCCAGAGTAGGGTTACACCATAGGCACTCAACAAATGTTTTCCATAAATGTGTGAAAGACTTGTTTGTTGACCATTCTGGTGTGCTAATAGAACTTTTATTTTTCCCTTCCGGTGTATTCTAAGAGATAGTGCCATAATTTGGACTCGATTTCCACATGTGCTACATGTCCCGATTCAGTTTTGTAGATCATTAGGGTTGTATTTTCCTTTTCAGTCCTCCATTCTTTTTGTGCTTTCATTTGTATAATCTCTATAGATCTGTAATACAAGGTCACTGATTCTTTGTGTGTGTGTGTGTGTGTGTGTGTGTGTACAATTTGCTGTAATGTCCATATAATGAATTTTTCAGTTGAGATATTACATTTTTCTTTTCTAGGATCTCCATTTGGTTCTTTGCTACAGCTTCCATATCTACCTTGAACTTCATTATCTCTTTACCTGTTATATCAATTTTTTCTATAAATTCTTTAATATATTCATCTTAGTTATTATAAAATCTTGTCTTCTAATCTGAACACCTTGATTATTTTGTTTGCTAATTTCAACATCTTTGTTATCTCTGGGTCAGCTCTTTCTCCATCACTTACCCCACTCCCATCTGGTCTATAGGTTAAACGTTCCTGTTTCTTTTCTATGTGTAGTAGTTTTTGATTATATACTAAACCTTGTGAATGATAAACAAACTGTGAATTTTATTATCTTCCTTTTAAAAAAGTAAATTTTGTTCTAGTAAACCACTAAATTCCTGGCAGATTACCTTAATATTGTGAAGGCTTGCTTTGGGCTTTATTAAAGAAGGTCTGTTTCAACTGTGCCTTTATTCTTCGGCCACATTTCTTAGTTTTGAGATTTGGTCTTTGTTCCGTATTCATGTTTCTTCTAGAATTTATTGTAAAGCTGAGTTTATCATGCCCCTCCAGCTTAGTAAAACTTTAAATTTAAACTCTGTCTTCTCAGCAGTATGGGCAATTTTAAAAATATTTTTTCAGCTCTTTCAGCTTTCCAGCTATGTTTTTTGTTTGTTTGTTTGAAGTCTCACCCCCTGCCTAGATCATTCAGGTTTCAGTTTTAGATTTGAAGACCAGTTTTGATGGTTTTTGTTTTCACTCCCAAAATCTCTTCCTTCTTTGTGGCTGTCTGTTTTCTGGCATTACCCTTTTTGATCTTCCAGCCATCCTGGCTACTCCAAATTCTACCTCTGATTTCCTCACACTCTTTCTGTATGCAAATATGAACTAGCAAGTGTTCCTATGGGACTAAAAAGTATAAATGTGCATCTTATATAGTTGGTTTCCTTCTTTCAAGAGTCATACTACAGCTGACCGAGTGGCTCAGTTGGTTAAGAGCTTGCTCAAGAGTGTGAGCTCTGAGCAACAGCAGTTCGATGCCCGGCCCGAGTTGAGCTGCCTCTGAGCTGCCAACAGGTGGCAGGATGGCTCAGCTTAAAAAAAAAAAAAGTAATATTACCTCCAGTTTCTGTTTATTCCTGGTTGATTTTCAGTACCTCTATACAATTTTTCAAAAAACATATTTTGTCCAGAGTTTATAAATATTATCAGTGGAATAGTTACTATAATACAAACTACATTAACATTATTCTATTATTAATTTGTTAAATTTGTGGCTTCAGTAACCATAATTTACTATCCGGAATCACTTTAATTCATTATTTTTATACTACCCATAATACCTTATTTACAATTCTGAAATCTCCAATATTCTGTAAAACAAATATTTTTAGTAAAATTATTTGGTGAATTAGTTATTTTATGTTATTCATTTACTCTAGTTAGTGTGAATATCTATATATTTAGGCTGAAGATATATTAATGATTTTAATTACAGTATTTTGCTTCACACCCTGCTATGGGTATTATGAAGTATACTATATATAGATCACATTTTTAAAAAAATGTAAAAAAACCCAACTTTGTAAACATATCTGTCCTCGAAGGTTTTAGATAAATGATTGCCAAACTATATCAAAGTAAGAAAAATAAATGTCCTGCTTTAGCTCTAGATTAGAAGCATGGTTAAAAGTTTCTTTGGTAGGGGTAAGAACTATTTTCAGTTATTTTTCTAAACATAAGCAAGTAATTGATCTAAAAAAAGGTAGTGAAGAGCTGATAAAAAGCTAGTGTTGGGCCGGCCAAGTGGCGTGATGGTTAAGAACTGGCTTGGGACGCCAGAGGGCCCCGGTTCGGATCCCACATATGAGGGCCAGTGACACTGCCCTCCACAGCT